>NC_086171.1:54934180-55049180 GCF_023053635.1 Elgaria multicarinata webbii
TGGTAGTAAGTTCCATAGTTTAACTATGCATGTGTGAAGAAGTACTTTCTTTTATTTGTCCTGAATAAATCGGGACAATCAGCTTTATGGGATGACCCTGGGTTCTAGTGTTATGGGAGAGGGAGAAAATATCTCCCTATCCACATTCTCCAGACCATGCATAATTTTGTACACCTCTATCATGTCTCCCCTTAGCCTCCTTTTTTCCAAGCTAAACAATCCCAGCTGTTGTATCCTTTCTTCATAGTGAAGATGCTCCAGTCCCTTGATCATTTTAGTTGCCCTTTTCTGCACTTTTTCCAGCACTACTATATCTTCCCAGCACTACCAGAACTGTACACAATATTCTGTGGTCGCACCATAGATTTGTATGAAGGCAGTATGACACTGGCAGTTTTATTCTCAATTCCTTTTCTGATAATGCCTAACCTGGAGTTTGCCTTCTCTACATCAGCCGCACACTGGTCTGCCACAATCCCAAGATCTCTTTCTTAGTCAGTAACTGGCAACTCAAATGCCATCAGGGGTTATATTTGAAGTTGGGATTTTTTTGTCCCAATGTGCATCACTTTACACTTGTTTACATTGAACCGCATCTGCCATTTGGATTCCCACTCTCCCAGCTTGGACAGATCATTTTGGAGCAAGCTTGGCCACTTCAATGCTCACTCCTAATTCCAGATCAATTATGAACACATTGAAAAGAATTGGTCCCAATACAGATATCTGTGGGACCCCAGTACTTCCCTCCATTGGGAAATTTTACCATTTATTCTTACTCTCTGCTCTCTGTTCTTTAACCAGTTATTGATCCATAAGAGGACCTCTCCTCTTATTCCATGATTGCTAAGTTTGCTCAGGAGTCTTCGGTGGGGGATTTTATCAAAAGCCTTTTGGAAGTCCAAGTAAACAATGTCCATTGGATCTCCCCTGTCTATATGTTTATTGACATTCTCAAAGAACTCTAAAAGATTAGTGAGACAAGACTTGCCTTTGCTGAAGCCGTGTTGATGCTTTTCAGTAGGTCTTGTCCTTCTATATGCTTACTAATTCTGTCTTTAATAATGCTTCCACTCAATATACCTGGAACAGACATTAAACTAACTGACCTGTAATTTCCCAGATCCCTCAAAATCCCTTTTTAAAAATTGGTGTTACATTGGCCATCCTCCAGTGCTCTGGTACAGAGACAAGAATATTCATATCTAAAGTTAACCAGTATTGAAATCTGAAAAGACAGTAAACGTCAGAAACAAAAGGTTTTGCTACTGACCTGGACCCACCTCTGACTCACTTCAGCTCTCACCAGACAAACACACATTTTTAAAAGTCAAACAGTGACAACCATAGATTCTATTATTCATGTGTTGAAGAGCAATCCTCCTCCACTCTTCTTTCGCCATCCTTCTAGACTACCAGTTTTAGAGAGTTTGATATATATGTTGCAGAAAACGTTTGTGCTTAAGTTGTTACTGCCATTGATTTCAGTAGGAAAATATGCATATTTTCCACTGGGTTGTGTGAAATCCATAACTCTCTGCAGAAATAGTAAAATGGTTTAATGGCAATATTCATCTGAAGCATTATTAATTAGGATGTTTTAAAGTTATGGCTTGTTGCCCTCCCTTCTCCAGCCCTCCCTAGAGAAAGCAGATTTGGTGTCAGACCTGCAATGGTCACATACAGTTTAAAAAATATTGTAATGCACTCTACATGGGGCTGATTTGAAGACAGTTTGAAAACTTTAACTGGTACAAAATTCAGCTGACAGTAAAGTAGTAGGGGCAAGATGGGACATTCATATTATACCTATCTTTATTCTGTTGCACTGATATTTTCCAGGCTCAATTGAAAGGGCTGGTATTAACCTTTACAGCCCTTAATAGTTCAGGACCAGATGATTTGAAGGACCATGTCAATCCACCTGGGCCCTAAGACCAGCCCTAGAGGCTTTCTTCTCTAGTCTTTTACTTACATGAAAATGTGTATCCTGCCCTTCTGGTGGTTAGTGATTACTAGAGACAGGGCCTTTTCAGTAGTGATCTCACAACTTTTGGCCCGGTCTCTTGGGTCTTGAAATCAGATCTTGAAAACTTTTTAATCCTGTCAATCTTGTCACTGATTTTATTGCTGGCTTGCTATAATTTAATCTGATGTCATTTAATACATTTTTTCATATTTATGATACTGTAATGTTTTAATCTTAATTTCCTATTTTGAAAACTGCCTTTGTAAACTTTTCCCTAAAAGACAGGATACAAATAACTCAGTTACAATAATTTAAAAATAAGAATTCCATCCCCCCATCTTTAAATAAATGATAAAGATTCTCTAGCTTAAAGCAGTAATAGTTAAATCTAAAATGGAATGGTCAATTATGTTGTTGTTGTTAGTATTATTATTATTGCTTCCTATATATTTAGACAGAACAAATCTAAACTCCAGTTCCTTTGTCCTGTTTCTTTAAAACCAATACTAAAAAAAAAAATCAAATAATGCTACGGATATTTAAGATGGCATGTAGGCAATTGCTAAACAGTTAAGGGGGGAAAATCTGTGCATCTATTTTAGAAGCAAATTAGCATTTGCTACAGTTCTCCTGGGACAATCTTTTGGCATACTTTCAAGCCTGTTTTTCCCTAGAACAAGCCTGGGTTAGAGCAGGTGCTTTTATAGATAGCTTGCATGTTCTCTGATATGAAGATGGTGAAAAGTGTGTCCTTGTTCATATCATATATAAAATCATCAGTTTGATTTTCAATTCTCTTTCACAATCAGAAGACTTTGAATTGGGTATGGATTTAGCAACAGGTTTTGGTTTGTCTGCGAAGCCACCTGAGCATATAGCAAGAAAGATCAATGATGTATATTCAAAAGATTGCTCCCTTTCAAAAAGGCATTAGAGAACTTCTGTATCATGATTTATGCGAGCCAGCTTTATCGTCAAGATAGATATAAGAAGTACTCCCTTATTCTAAATAAGAAAAATAGCACTGGGATGCTGTGGGGGGGGGGGGAGAGTAAAGAAAAATGAAAATAATACCTAATATATACAAGCTACCAAAATGTTCTTTTTATGCCCTCAGATAGCTATGGGTTTACATAAAAGAAAATCAGCAACAGACACACAATAGCAGAGTGTGATAAAACAGAATGCTCCCCTGTATACTTGAAATATGTGGTACACTGCTGCTGCTTTGCTCGTTTTCTATATTTTTTACATATATACGACAGCTATACAAATTAGTATTCTTTCAAAAGTTGGCACTGTCTTGCTAGATTGGTAAAACAGCATGACTTGGCGAACAAATTTATTTTTAGAATAATTCCTTAGATTGTTAAAAAAAAATGAAATGTGAAATGATAAGATGTAAGACACAAAGATGTAAGCTTTGCCCTCATTTTATCCCATTTGCCTTCAAGGAAAGGGGTGGGGTGGGGTGGGGTGGGGGACGATATATTTTCTTGTTAATATTGTCTAATATTTTGATGATATTATCTTATCTTAAGGGATGGCTTTGTGAACTTTTGCGTTGGAAAGAAGATCCCTCGCCTGAGAACAGAACCTTGTGGGAGAATCTGTCAATGATCCGGAGGTTCCTCAGTCTTCCTCAGCCTGAACGAGATGCCATTTACGAACAAGAAAGCAATGCAGTTCATCACCATGGCGACAGGCCTTCCCACATTATCCATGTTCCAGCAGAGCAGATTCAGGTTGGTTTACCTTGGCCTATTCAGTATAGCAGCAAGAAAACAAAAAGCCAGTTAACCTGCAAAAGAAATTGTTCCTTCTATTTCTGTTGTATTAAAGAGAAATGTCTTAGTATGAAAAAGAATGTTTCTTTTTCATCATTCACCTTTAGTTGAATATGTGAATTTCTGTGCAGTGCAGAGGCATGTATGCAGTATACACCATAATTAATTTTAGAGTTTCCCTATCAGCATCTCCTCTGCATTGGGCCACCAAAATGATTGTTAAACTTAAAAAGAAGAAGAAGAAGTTGGATGAGTGCAAGAGTATCTAAAGGTGGATACTCATAAAGTAATATATATGTGCTTAAGACATTTTTCCTTTTCAGTACCACTTGCACCAGCATCTGGGGTGGGGTGGAGGTGACTGCTGATAGTGATGCTTTAAAAATAAGAGATGTACATGCATACCTCTCACATATGGCCATAAATGTATAAATGTACAGGACTTAGTTATTCTAGGTGCCATAATTTTGAAATAAAGTCCAGTCAAGGGCCTGTAACAATGGTTCATTGAAGTGGAAATTGTGGGAATAGTTCAAGCCACAAATTTGTCGTCCCACTTACCCCCAGTTTGAAAGTTGGGATGAGTCAATGTTTGTTTGTTTTTCCTTTAGAGCCCCTCTCCTACCACCCTTGGGAAAGGAGAGCATAGAGGCGCTTTCATACCTGGCCTGCTGACCACTGGACCTTGGCTGGGTGCTGCTCCCCAGGTGAGCTGGCACGAGTTTAATATGTCAGGGAGCGACACGGAGGGGTTTCAGGACTTGATCCAACTGTTTCCTTCCATATAAATACAGAGCAGGGACTACTGCCTCTGGGAATGGATGAGGCTTAATTTTATTGTAAGCCAAACCGATAATGTCTTTGAAGGGCAGGGTATAAATCTAAACAATAAATAAATGTGGCTTTTAAACTCTATTTTATTGAAGACCCGAGGTCAACCATTTTCCTCCTACAAGAATAGGTAGTCCCCTAACTACACTCAGAGCCCAAGTTATTCATATTATTATTAGAGAACTATTTACAGTGCCAAAAAGAACTATTTACAAAGCAAAAAAGAATAGGTTTTCAGCAGCCCAGAAGCTTCACAACTGTGTCTGAAAGATAAAAAAAACAAATTGAGCAATAGGATATTGGCTGTTTGAAATTGTGAAAGCTGAGGTGTGTACTGTTTGATTTAGTTAAAGAAGGTAGAGAGAGGTCTATGCTAAGCAATGCTACTGTACATGCTTGAAAATTGCAAGGCTTAATGCATTTACTACCTCTAGGGATAAAAAGGAAAGGGGTTTGTAGCCACAACCATGGTAATATTTTCACCACATTCTCAGGTTGGCTTGCACCATTGCTAGAAACTGTTTTGTTTATGTTGTAGGTAATGCTCATAGCTGCAGTCCTTAATATATTGTAGTAAGAAATCAGTAAGGTTTAGTCTGAATAAACATGGTTAGGGGTGGGCTGCATGTGAGCAGTAGCACTATTCAAAGCTAACAAAGCTGGCAATCTATGCAAGACTCTGCCTTCATATATGCAGTATTACTGGTGGCATATTCCCAACTTTTTTGGCTGTGTAATAGAAATGCATGGTGTTTTTCAAAGAGTGCATATGTACACAGAAGCTGCATCCTTGTAAAACAGGAGGAAACAATTTGTGACTCTCCGTATATTATGACCTAAAAGTTCCAGCATCCCTCACTATTGGCTAAGCTGCCTAAGACTGATGGGAGTTGTAGGCCAAAATATCTGGAGGGTCACAAATAGTCCACACTTGCTGTAAAAGTTATACCTATATTTTGTGTGCAGAGCCTTGGGTTACTTTGCCTAATACTAAATGCAGATCTGCATTATGGTAGGGTTAAAATCAAATCAGTAGTGTGTCGTCGTCCCCGGGCATTTTCTAAATACTTAAATGTTATCCTCACAACAACTGTGTGAGGTAGGCTAGACCGAGAGTGGATGACTGGTCCAAGGTCACCCAGTGGGCCTCATGGCTGCGTGGGAATTTGAACCTGGGTGTCCCCAGCCCTACTCTAACCACTATGCCACACTGGCTCACTTGCAATTGTAAAAACTAATATACTGCTATAATCTATATAGAATATAACTATACCAATATGACAAGCTCCACATTTTGAAAGTGGTATCTGTTTCCTAGGAGCTAAACTAGAAATAAGACAACAGCTGATTGAAATTAAAATTAAGTTAATCTGATCTTGTAATAATTATTAGCTAGTGAGAGAAATAGTGTTGTCTTTTTACGCTTATCCCTGTAACTGGTCCCCCATTCCGTTGTCTGCTTCCATGGAATATTCTGGAGATTACCAGTGGCAACCCTGATTTTTCACTGCTCTTTAATTCAAGGTTGGCAGTCAATAAAACATTGTTTATTTATGATTTAATGCAGGATAAAGCTGCCAACTTTGTATGATATATTACTGAGACCTGACTAGCTGAAGTTTGCCGAGATGGTTCCAGTTTAAGTACTCAGAGAGGAAATGTGCAATAGCAGTGGCATGACAACTACAGATTTTTTTACTTTAAAATAATTTGCCCAACGCACAGAGCAGGAAATATAGATTTGTTCTGTTACTGCCTGAAAGACATGTTCTAAGAGTGGACCATGCTAAACATCAATTTTATTTTATTTTTTGCTTCCAGATCTTTTTTAATTCTTACTAATCATTTGCATAGTGAAGATGGTCCATGCATTTAAAGGGGCAGTGGGGTGGGCCAATGCCCCTGCCCCTGACAGTGTGCAGGTTCTCCTGCCCAGAGTGTCTATGCATTATGAGTAGACAGCTGCAGAAGAAAAAGCTATGCTAATAAATTTGTACATTTACCCAGAAGCTAGAGCTTTATCAAGCTTTGGATGATGATGATGATGATGATGATGATGATGATGATGATGATGATGATTAAAGCCCTAAACAATTGGGACCAAGATACCTTAGAGAGAGCCTTCTCCCTTACCAACCTGCCCGATCACTGAGGTCATCAGAGGGCAATGTGCTGGTGGTTCCATGTGGACCTGTGTCCCAATTGGAATCCACCAGGAGAAGAGCCTTTAGTGTAGTGGCCCCTTCTCTGTGGAACTCTCTGCCCCTGGAGGTCAGGCAGGCGGCAACACTAGGCTGCTTCTGGTGCCTCCTGAAAACATCTCTGTTTCAAGAAGCATTCTCCGACTGACTAGTGATTGTGGGGTTTTGGTGGGTTTTTTTGGCTCCTTTGTTTTTAAATTGAATAATTTTAATTTGCTTTTTTTAGTTTTCTTTCTTTCACTGTTCTGAAACCTGCTCACTGCTTTGAAAGCTGTGTTAGATAGTTGAGTGGTATATAAATGTAAATAAAAATAAATAATTAGTATTGTTGTTGCTATTATTATTATTATTATTATTATTATTATTATTATTATTATTATTATTTTGTCTATATTGTCCAATAGGCAAAGCTCTCTGGGAGGTTTACAAAAGATTAAAACCTTAAAAACACAGTATAAAACATGATGTAGAAATGATTTACATACAAAAACAATAAAAACACCTATCAAAAATAAAAATCCCATTTGATTTTTAGAAAGCTTAGATGTTCGTTTCTCATAATAATGCCTTACAATTCTGTATCTTTTCACCTTGCCCTTAGTAACAGTTACATAATTTTCCAAAACACTGTTAAGGATAGGTAAGTACAAGTGGAGCCTGCAACAAAATATTGCAGTGCGGAGTACCCCTGTTCAGTGTTCCAGTCAGTCAGTCAGGCTTCTTCCAGGATAGTTAATTCCATTTCTCCCTTCCTCTCCTTTTTTGCCTCCTTACGGTTGCTGTTTTTCAAAAGAATTGTTTGCGCTGCTTCAAATGCAGGGTTCCCGCAAGCCTTATGATACCTTATTTTTGTTTGTGGGTGGTGCCATTTTGGCTACAAAAGGAGCAGCACGTGAAGTATTGAATTCATTATTAGATATGCAGTTTATTACTGAAGAAAGTGGAAACCAAAGAGTGTTGATCATGAGCTCACATGGCTTTCCCTCCCCCTGTTCTATGATTACCTGTTTAAGGAGAATCTTTTTCAGAGTACTTAGCATTTAGTTATACCAGATTCCTTCCTTGCAAACCTTCTCTTGCATGCACCCCCAAAAGTATGTTGTTTCACTTCTTAAATTTAGTTTTGATGTACCTAGTAATGACCCACTGAGCACATAAAACACAATAGATAACAGCCACAGTTAAGAGATTGAAAATGACTCATATTGCTTCGTGCTGGATCTCCCTTCCTTTCCTTTTCATACATTCAGTGCCAATGAGGTAGTGTGGTAGAGAAGTGGCATGAAATCCTCCTCTCCACCACACAGCCTCCAGTGTGAGATGGGCCTTCTGTGTGAGTTCCAAATCAGGCAGAGGCCCCATTTAGATGACATTCTAAGTGCCTTCACACAATCGGGCACTCATGCATAAGGCCTGATTTGAGCTAGAAAAGGAAGGACTTATGCCAGTCCCGCTCCAAACTATTTCAGGACACATGCACTCAACTTAATAGATTAACTGGAAGTAAGGTGGAAATTGGATGGTTTTCTCACAAGGGTTTGAGAGCTAGAATTGCATGTTCACTAATCTTAAATTAACCATGGTTAATGGCAACCCATGGTTGGAACTGGATGTACAAGGTTGGAGTTAACCATGGTTACCATTGAAATGGGTACATGTGTCATGCTAATCATAGAGACAAAGAAGAAGAAATCTGTGCATGAGAGGGGCTGATATCTGCACAATGAAAGGCAGGCTAAGTGTGCAAGCCCGTGGAAATCGGATCATTGCAGTTATTTTGAATGGTGTTGATGAAACCAATATTTCTAAATTTTCATGCACAACAAAAAACTCACTGTTATTTTCCTTATCTGGCAGCAACAGCAGCAGCAGCAACAGCAGCAGCAGCAACAACAGCAGCAGCAGCAGCAGCCACCGCCACCAGGTCCTAGATTACCCCCAAGGCAGCCAACAGTAGCATCACCAGCTGAATCTGAGGATGAAAATCGTCAGAAGACCCGTCCACGAACAAAAATTTCTGTGGAAGCCCTTGGCATCCTCCAGAGTTTTATACAAGATGTAGGCCTATATCCAGATGAAGAAGCAATCCAGACTCTTTCCGCTCAACTAGACCTACCCAAGTATACCATTATCAAATTCTTTCAGAATCAGCGATACTATGTCAAGCACCACGGGAAGCTGAAAGACAACTCAGGCTTGGAAGTGGATGTTGCAGAATATAAGGAAGAAGAGTTGCTTAAGGATTTGGAAGAGGGTGTCCAAGACAAAAGTACGAACACACTTTTTTCAGTTAAATTAGAAGAAGAGTTATCAGTAGAAGGGAGCACTGACATTAATACTGAATTGAAAGACTGATCGAAAAAGTATTTATTCAACAGTGTCACTGCTATTTACTAATTCCATCCTGTGTTCTGTCAGCAACCTCGTTATTCATTGTTTGGCCAATGAATCTTCCAAAACTTGCACAAAAGTTGAGAAAATTAAAGGATAATACAGACTGCACTAGATATTTTACAAACTGCTTCAGAGCTACAGATGAAGCACTGAAGATTGTTTCGTATTAATTTGTGTTCACTGGGTACACCAAAATGTACCCAATAAGCATGATATCTGTGGGTTGTTTTTTATTATTATAATTATTATTATTAATTATTATTATTATTATTATTATTATTATAGAGCTTTCAGACAAGCGTTACTTTTGTGATTTATTGTTTTAGCTTTGGTTTCTTTTCCCAGTTATTACTGTTAACACTCCACACTTGATATTTGAAAGCTCATGTTTATTTAAATAAAAGGAAAAAAAGAGTTTGTTACTCTTGCTCTATTGTATGTTACAAAAGAACTATAGACTGTGGGATGCAGTTTAAAGTTAACATATGCCAACAAATGCCTTGTATTATATGGCACTGCCGTAACTCAGATTTGTTTTCTTTTCACAAATAAGAGGTCACTGTATCTTTTTCATTCTCATTATCATTGTTACATGATTTTTTGAAAACAAAATGTGAAACACGGTTTATCCCCATTATTTATTTATAAATCCTACAGCATCATGTTGTAATTAATTTTTAGAAGTTTCCGTTAAATGTAATATTGCTTCTCTTGTTATCATACTGATTTCTTTTTCTATTTATAAATGTATTTTGATGGGCAGTAAAACAAAGTGTCTTAAAAGTTTTAAATAGAGAAAATGTGCTTTACACAGTTGCCTATAAAAAGTGCTCTATGTTATCCAAGCAATTCATACTATAAGCTTCACTCTTATTGTTGTATGCAATTTTTACTATCATGCAAATAAGCTTAGGTAAATAAAACTAATAGATCACCTTAGAAACTTATGCAATTAATATGAAAATAATTGATGTTTGCAATGTGTCTTCCTTTGGTTTACAATCAATTTTAAAGCTACAGCTGTATAAATTTTCTGTATAAAGGTGTATTTCTTTTTTATGAGTTTATTGCTATGAAAACACCAGTTATTTTGTTACAGCTGGCTGTTTTTATAAGTGTATCACAATTTTCTTTATGCAGAAATGTTCTGACTAGGAGTGGTTATTGACTGTAACTACACAATTAAAATTGTTTGTATGGTATGATATGACAGGGCTTGTCTGCTTTTATGTGTATGTTGGAGACATGGCACCCTAAATGTATGTTGTACATTTTATTACCCACCTGAAGGGAAGCTTCTTTAATTGATCTCCTTTGTAGCACGCAGTTTTAAAAAAAAATTAAATGACCCCAAACAATGAATCCGACAAACAGATACTTCTGAAAGAAATCCAGTTTCCCTGTGAAAATCATAACCTGTCTCGTCTTGGTTTTAAAAGTTGCCTGCCCAACAGAGATAGCAGGATATTATTGAGTCAAAAGGCTATCAGGCAAAAACATATTTACAGTTCCTGGCAGTAATGCACTTATAATGGATGCAGCTGGTTTTGTTTTACAGTATTTGAATTTATGATAACACTGTTCCTTATACTAATGTATACACATTTAAAAAACAAAACACCATTAATAGTCACAAAGTAAATAGGAAAGACATATAGTCCCTTACTAGGCAAGATTATTTTTACTGAACGTTAATAAGGATGTTGATAAAGAAACAATAATTACAGGGTTTTGATTTCATATGGACTACATGTCAAAGCTTGTAATAGCTGAACTGGAGGAGGCAAAAGAACACTAAAGAATATTAGTATGTTTCTGAAAATAAAAGCTTGTTAAGAAACCTGTGAGTTCCATATAAATGTTTAATGGAAATTTAAATCATGCTGAAATGAATTTTTTTCCTTAGCAATAGAGCTAGAGTAATTCTTCAAGAATGTGTGTTTCAGGAATACATTTTTGCAATGTGTTACACAAAGAACATAGGTAAAATTCTACTTCTGCTGAAAGTGGTTTGTGTTTTTCCAGTATCGCCTAGGGTGAGTTTGCACTAACACTAAACTATGGTTTAACATTACAGGACAAACCACAGAACGCCTCAGGTTCATGGGCTTCTCTTCTCCAGTGCAGCCACAAGAAAACTGGAAACTTCTGCTTCCATTTAAGATTAGTCAGCTTATCAAGTCATCTGAATCCCGTGGTTTGAAACTCTCTTGTTTCAACAAACCATAGTTAAAATTAATCACAGTTCGTTAAGTTTGAATGACTGGCAAGTTGAAGTTCATCAGAAACAAGCAAACCTTTTGAACTCCTTGTAGCCACACCGGAGTAAGTGCATGAGGCTAAGGCTCATTGCAACCTGCCCTGGTAACACTCAACTACGGTTTTGCATTAAGTATGAACTAACTCCTAGTGTATATTCATAGCTCTGTTCTCTAGGAAACAGCATTTTTCTTTTGAAACAAATATGGCTGACAATTCAAGTTGTGCAGCCATGCAATACCTACTGAATTTGATGAATTTCAATAAGAAATTCTGCTTGCCAAGAATTTTTTCTCTTGACTATCTTATTTTTATTTTATTGCCTAGTTATTGCTTATTTAATTTTATTACAACTAATGTATTAACATAAATCCAACTTGTATTTGAAACTAGTTAACTGGCTCATGGAAACTGGGGGTACTTCTTTGAAATCAACCTGATTCTGAAGCCTGAGTTTATGTTAAAGTGCTCCTTGGCATATATGTAATTGAGGCTACAGTACGAACCATACTTATTAATAATATGGGCAAGTCTTTTGTCTAAACGCATTCAGGATTGTACTACATGTCTGCTTAGAAAGGAGGTGATTTTTATTGTTGCAGTTCATAGATGCAATTTGGCCTATAAAGAGACAGCAGATAAATTCCACTACCAATCCAAGAGGTAAGAACTCTATAAGAATGTACAGAATTAGTTCTGCAGTATGTTGAGAGCACAGGTGAATTCAAGGAGCAGTTCAAGACCTTCTGCAAAAAGCAATTGCAGGGAAAGAAATGTCAAGGGTCCCTTTGTCTATTTGTCCATCTGGAAATGTTCGTTGGCACTGTTGGAAGTCACGATCTTCTATTAAGCACAAACCGCTTTGTTTTGACTTAAAGACTCTTTGAAAAGCCAGAGTTAAGAGCAAACTGGGTAGACATTAATGGAAGATCAGGAATCATAAAAGGGGTGGGTGTGGGTGTGGATCTATATAGATATGGTGTGTGTGTGTGTGTGTGTGTGTGTGTGTGTGAACATACACACTTTCAAACAGATTTGTATCACTTGTGTGCTAACGTTTGTTGTTTAGCAAATAGTGCATAAATCATCATGCAGTAGTATTACTCACTAAACACTATCATTTCCTCTCATAGCAGTTGCTTACCTGTGATTTTTCAAGCAAAACAGGCTACCTAGAAATAAGTTTCTACATATGCTATAAGAAAAATTGAACATTAAAAGAAAATGTGTAAAAAAAAATAGAAGAAAATTTGTTTTAAAAGTAAAGATAAAACTAACCCAATGAGGTCTGGGTATACTCAGGAGTCTCCAGAACCCACAAAATATTGAGCATTAGTTAGAAATGAAAATGCAGCAAGGTGAATGGGCTGTTTGAGCCCCTACCAGTTTATACTATTTAGGTCATAGCTAAATGGGGCGAAACCCCGGGGTGATCCCTGGGATCATCCCTGTGCGTCCACATGACTCACAGGGGATCCCAGGATCAGGGATGGATGATCTCTCCCTTGCCCTGGGATCTCGCCCTCCCCTTTAGCCCTGGCTGGCTGGGCGCCATGGGTTGACCCAGCTCCTCGTGCTTCCTTGCAAGGAGCCGGGAGCTGCGCATGGGGCACAGCACTCCCCAGGAGCACTGCACCCATCGACGGTAAGGTGGGGGAAACGGGGGAAATAATTTAAATTTAAAAAAACTTACCTTTTGCGCATGAGCGTTCATGCGCTGCTGTCACTTTAATCCAAAAAAAATGGTGGACGCGATTCTTCTCCTTATGAGGTTGTTGCGCGTCACGTGTAAACACATCGCAAGATCTTCCCTCCTCCATCATGGGCTAACTGGTAGGTCTAGCCAACGCCTTAGAGTGGCATGGCTAACTGGCTGGCGCCCTGAACAGGAATTCCTGTTCATACACAAGGATATGCTGCATCATTTTGTTGCAGGTCCCAGTTCATACTAGTAAGCAACTATTCAACCATTTGCACAGGGACAAAGCCTTTCTTTTTGATGAAAAAATGTTTTCACTCATCAGAGAAAAGCAACTACAAAGTAAGTTTTGGGCTTTTATACAAAAAAGTGATGTATCTCTTCTACACTGCAAAATGAGAAAATGAAGTGTTCTGATGATGATGATGCAAGGCCCACGCTTTCTTTTTCTCAAATTTGTGAATAGATACTACATCTGTACTGAGGCGATGTCAGTTTTCCCACATACTATTTAAAGCTAGGTGACACTTTCAGCACATTACCATTAGTTCAAAATTTTGCATACCGGTTTAGTTCATGTCTCACAGCCCTAGAGTGGCGAAAAGGCAGAAATACCCATTCAGTCCCTAACAGCCCTGAAGAGTGAAACTGCTATCGGTCTGTGTTGTGTTACTCTAATTTGAGCCTGTTTCTAAATAATGAACATACCATCAATTGCATAGTATATACTCACATTGTCAATGGTGAATGATGACATTCTTTGGTTGATAATCTTACTTGAGTTTCACGTAAGGCATGGGTGTCTTAATTTTGGTCCTACAGCAATGCATGGTTTCTGGAGAGAATACTGGGTTAAAAACGTTTTGTGAGATGCGTCCTATGGAGCTGCATCTCCTTATCAGTTGCTGCCATATTGGGCAATTGTGAAATGTGAAAGTGGGTCCCATGTTGCAGGGAGTCAAAGCGGGGTCTTGAGTCTGGACCCGTTGAAGACCTAAGGCAACTTCCTATGTCCCAAAGCCCTCTTGGGCACGTGGATCTCTTTGACCCGCTCTTTGACTCTTGCAACAGGGACTTTGTCCTATTTAAAATCTGCGAGGAGGTGTGTTTCCTGCCTCTCTTCACTTTTACTTGAAGCTTCATCAAAGACTCTCATTGGTAGTTTGTGGAGGTAGGCAGAGAATATTCCCTACAATGACTTGGCCAGTTCTGGGCCAAACATTTAAAAGTTCCTAATGACACCCTGACTATTTTCCAGTCAACCCCTCTTCAGTCATTCAAAATGCCTCAGACCTTTGCCTGTTCAATGTGAAGCTCCCATCCCATGGGGACATTGGTGGTGAGGCTAACATGCATGACCTTGGTTCCTCCCTTTGTGTGTTCATTTAGAATGGCTGAGGGAGTCTTAACACTAGATAATTCTGTTAGACTTCAAAAGTAATGTCAAGGGGGAGGGTGTCACCATCCCTCTCCACAAACTATATAATGACCAGTAGATCCAACTCTCATAGATTGACATCTGTATTTTAAAAATGGGGAAGACTGACAAACAGGCAGATGAATCAAAATATAAGTTCATTTGGTACGATAGTCTGGATATTATTTGTTGCAGTGTCTTATATACTTTGCTAGTCTTTTGACATGGTACATTTCTAATTTTTAGTGGCCACGCCAGACTCTTTAGCATTCTTTTTGCTGCATTTGACTTACAGCAACTACTCTGGCTATTTAAGCGACCGAGCAAATTTTGACATGTGGAAACAGTTCTTCCTTCACACTAAGAAAAAAAATGATGCCAGTTGGAGAAAAAAGCTTCAGGAGGAAGAGAGAACAAGTTTATCTTTGGATGGAGAAGCGATCCCTTCCCTGCTGTGGGCCTGAATTAGAGCATTGCTCCATTATTGGGCCTCTGAGGGAAACATTTTCTCTGGTGAAAATGAACAAGTTGCTAAAATGTGTTAGATTTTTTTGTAACCTCTGATGTTTTCCACTTGTTGAAGTATCTGAACTAGCCAGACATTTTGCAATCCTTTTACTCCTCTCCCTCCCTCTTTTGGACAGATTTGTTATCTCAATGTTCTCTACTAATTATGGCCCTGAAAAGTCTAATAAATGTTTGTCTTCTTGAAACAAATATACAACTAGAGCTAAATTCTCATCCAGTGTTGCAAGAACCTGAAGCTTATGAAATACATAATAATTATTATCTAGCCAAAAACATTTCTTTGTGAACCCCCCAGAGAGCTCCGGCTATTGGGCGGTATAGAAATGTAATAAATAAATAAATAAATAAATAAATAAATAAATAAATAAATAAAATTCTTCTCTTACTGTGCTCTCAAAAAAACCCATGAAATCTTCATTAATAAAGAAATTGCCCTATACAATTTACTGCACAATCCTATACATACCAGTTCAGAGTACTATTAAGTTCAATGTTTACACCCAAGAAAGTGGACATAGGTATAATTCCCATTTTGCAGATAGAGAATTGAGGTGGGGGGGATAGAATGGCACATCTGGACAGATGAGATAAGGCAATACTCAAGCAATATCTTATCTACACCTCTTCAGAATATTCTCTACATCTAAAATTCTAACTTACTTTCACTGTATATCCACAAGCAGGCGAAACTTGGTTTTCTTTTCATCCCTTTGATTTTAATGAAGGAAAATGTCACTTTAAGTTGCCAAAGAAGATCTGATGCTAAGAGCAGCAGATTCACCGATACTTAAGGAATGGATACATGGATATGATGCCTCCACTAAAATTCATAGGGCAGTTCATTTAGGGAGCTGGCTGTGCATATCAGATTCCAGTTAAAAAAAATATCACAGCTTGATGATAAGACTTCCATTTGCTAGCCTTCCTTTCTTCAACCTGTCTCAGGTAATCAATCCAGTTCTGCCTTTTTTTAAAAAATAAATCTATCCCATCTGTCCTCTGAAACACCAACAGCCTATTATTTGAATACACATGGTACCTGTCCTTAAATTAGAATCACTTGCAACTTACCTGAGAGATGAAGCTCTTACTGCTCATTGCATAAACAAATATATGTTCCACATTCTATTTTGAAAAGTGCTCTTAGGTATATACTTTTTTTTTCCTTTTAAAAGCAATGGCAAATATTGACAACATTAATTATTTCTAGGCAAGGCAACAAAAATGTGCACCTGCCTTGCTTCTTTGTAACATACCAAACAACAACAAAACCCTTCACACATATTCTAATCAGTTGCAAATCCTTTCTGAAATACTTGTAAAGAAAAATGGCACCAATTTGTTCCTGTGCCATTTTCATAACAGAAATCTGCTTTCATGTGGTCCAGCAGCCTAAATATGCACATAAACACATCTGATGCTCTAACAATAAACACAATTCATTAGCATTGTGCAGTAAGTTATATTTATCATTCACTTTTGCCTCGTGCTCTGCCTAATAATCCATCACTACCGCTACACACACAAGATTACACATCTGCATTCCAAGTGAATTAACTCAGAAGTACTTATTTAGGTAAAATATTTATAGCTCGCCTTTCTTCTTTTGCGTTCAAGATGGCTTACAAGAATAATAAAATACAATAAAAACAGCCGTATACCAAAAGAACAAGCAACAATAACAGCCAGGAATAAAACGATTTAAAAGCAACTGCAGTAAGGAACATCATAAAACAAATAAGATCAGAGTAAAACAAAAAATGAGACATAAAATTGAGAAGGATCGCATTTAATTATGATAAGCAAGCAATAAAATCTAGCCTCTAAAGGCTGAAGGCTCGTGGGAGGTCAATAGGGAGGGGACAAGATGAATCTCTCAAGGTAGGTAGTTCCAAAATCTGACTATGCCAACATTTCTGTGGACATTCAGCACCAGCACAAGACCCCTGCTGCCTGAGGCAGATCAGCTAATGCTGCTCCCTTCCTCCTTGTCCTTCCATTTTCATTAGAGCAGCCATCACAGAAAGGCACCTACAGTAGGGTGACCATATGAAAAGGAGGACAGGGCTCCTGTATCCTTAACAGTTGTATAGAAAAGGGAATCTCAGCTGGTGTCGTTGGTATGCATGCAGCCCCTGGTGAAATTCCCTCTTCATCACAACAGTTCAAGCGGCAGGAGCCCTGCCCTCTTTTGTAAATGGTCACTCTGGTATAGCTCCTGCAGCTTTAACTGTTGTGATGAAGAGGGAATTTCACCAGGGACTGCATGCATACCAATGAAACTGGCTGAAATTCCCTTTTCCATACAACTGTTAAAGGTACACGAGCTCTGTCCTCCTTTCCATATGGCCACTCTAACCTACAGGCTCTCCAGGGCCCCAAACTTATGCCACAATGCCTCGCTCTGAAAAAAGACTGAATGTCTCTGAGTGACCGAGACGGAACAGTCTCAGAGAGCCCTGTGAGCTGCCTTTGTCACGTTGCTGCAGCAAAAGATAATGTTTAAAGTTTAACCATATACTGTTAACCTTTAAATGGTATTTTGCCATAGGCCGGCAAAGGCCGGTGACCATATGGAAAAGAGGACAGGGCTCCTGTATCTTTAGCAATTTATAGAAAAGGAATTTCAGCAGGTGTCCTTTGTATGCATGCAGCACCTGGTGAAATGCCCTCTTCATCACAACAATTAAAGCTGTAGGAGCCCTGTCCTCCTTTTTTGTATCTGGTCAAGAGTGTAGGGCTCTTGCAGTTAACTTTGTGATGAAGAGGGCATTTCACCAGGTGCTGCATGCAGACAAATGACACCTGCAGAAATTCCCTTTTCTATACAGCTGTTAAAGATACAGGAGCCCTGTCCTCCTTTCCGTATAGTCACACTACACAAAGTGGTGGCAGGCTGTTCTTCACCACCAAGGTCCCAGATTGGTGTAATGGAAGGCCAGGTATCAGCAAGTGGCATCTTTAGGCAGGTGCCAGGGCTCCAACAGTGCCCACCACTGATGCCTGCCCTGGGCCTTCCTTTTAAAAATTATCTGGTGGAATTGGGTGCTGCTATTTTATGGAGGTTGCCATTTTAATTTCTTACCATGCCCCAGAGTTATGCTATGTCAGCAGCATGGTAGGAAGTTAAAATAGCAGTTCCCAGGAATCCAGTAAGCCTATCAGGGACCACTGAAGTAGGAGGGACCTCAACACAAATCTGCTTGCCAAAGGCTGGCTAGACCCAGAGCCAGCACAACCATGCCGAACTCTCCCAGTGTTGAAGGGGAAGGTTTGGGCCTACAGATTTGAAGCTCAGCTATGAATCAGGCCAGAGCACTGGTCTGGATCCATGAAATAAAGTATCTGCATCAGCAAATTACACAGAAGAAATCCTGAATGCAGTGATGCCAATGCATCCAACTTAGTTGGATGCATCTAAACATCTGGGCTCCTTAGTAAAGTCATTGTCATGACTGATGCCATCAGGAAGGATAAACAGATGTGTTTTAGATTGTGAAGTACAATTTTAGATTGTAAAGGACTTCCTACTTGGTCATTAAATGCTTCCCACCATTTTTTTCATATATTTTTTTAGTCTCTATCCTTCCATCAGTAGTGCAAAAGAGCTGGTTTGATTGACTGCTGAATGTTCACCCACGCTTCTCCAAGTCCTCAAGTTGGCCTGTGTCTAGGCAAAGGGGATTACAGCCTGCATCTGGAGCTATCTGGCAGCTCAAACACCACCCGCCCTTGAGACTGCCAATGTTGTAGGCTGGTGCGACACATCAATTGAAGCATCCTGCAGGTGCTCTCCTTTTTTTGCCTGGGACTGGTCTAGATCTCAGATGGCTTTTGGGCTCGGTGAATGAAGCCTACTCAGCCCACTCTCTTTGGTCCTCTGCCAAATTTAGCACAGCTGTACTACAGAAGCGGATCTGTTATTATGGTGAGGCAAGGGAGATACTGTTGGGAAATGAAGCCCTGCAGGTGACATCTTCATGAAATATGATTATTATTTTTTCCACTAAAGGGTGTTAAGTTATTTGCAAAACCCAGCAAATACACATAATGACTATACACCTAAACTACCTATATCCTAAAAAAAACTTGATTTTCCTCCTGTTTTTGATTTTGTCAGCTGTGTCTAGTTTGAATACTCCTGCTCTCTGCCCCAAGGGTTGAACACCTGGTGATTTTCAAGAGAAGGATTTAAAACTAGTTGTGAAATATGTTAGCTAACACATGCTAATATATCCTCATATCTTGTGTAGATAAGGCAACATGGACATATTTTGATCTAGTAAGGATGGAACAGTCTTTAACCTGTTCACTGTGGGATGTGCCATGCTAATATTCAGCTTGTTTTCCCTAAGCTGAACACTTACTGCAGAAAATTTTCATTAGCCTTACTGTGCAAAGCAGAGGAAGAGGATGCCCACTTTGGAATTTGCTTCTCTGGATGATTTATTCTGTTATTTATTTTGTCAGAGTATTGCTCTAACATATTTTAAAATGCATTTGTTTTGATACATATTTTTGAATTATCCTTACATGTCTTCCCTTTTCTGACATTGCTACAATTAATAACTAGAAATGTTTCTAATCTTCTACTAAAGAGAGACAATATTGTAAAACCTCTTATTTATTGATTGATTGATTGATTGATTGCATTTCTATACTGCCCAATAGCCACTAAACTCTGTGAACTCTTTGGGTGGTTCACAAAAATTAAAACCATGAAGACAATTCAAAGTATAAAGCAAACAACAGTATAGAAACACATTTTAAAAATACAATATAAAAGCGCAATCAGGATAAAACCAAGCAGCAATGCAAAGATTAATACAGATTTAAAAATGCAGATTTAAAACAGCAAGGTTAAAAGACTAAGATGATAAACTGTTAAAATACTGGAACAAAAAGAGTATAATGTAGGTGCCAAGCAAACATCTCTAGGGAGCTCATTCCACAGCCGGCATGCCACAGCAGACAAGGCCCTCCTCCTAGTAGCCACCTGCCTCACTTCCTTTGGCAGAGGCTCACGGAGAAGGACCCCTGAAGATGATCTTAGGGTCCAGGCAGGTACATAAGAGAGGAGGCGTTTCTTCAGATAACCTGGCCCCAAGCCATTTAGAGCTTTGAACATTAATACCAGCACTTTGAATTGGGCCTGGACCTGGACTGGCAGCCAGAGAAGCTGGAAAAGGACTGGTGTGTCGTCGTTGGCCAATCCCTGTTAACAAACGAACTGCCCTATTTTGTACTAGCTGAAGTTTCTGGACCGTTTTCAAAGGCAACCCTAAATATAATGCATTGCATCATGCCTTGAATACCATACTATCGAAGAAACATAACAGCTTCAATCCAACATGTGCTTAAGGGGGATTGATGCATTTGTATATGCAAATACAAAAGTCTGAATACAGGTTTGTTTCCCCTTAAGAACCGTGTCATCACAAACTATCAGTGCAGTGAGTTGGGCCACTAGATTAAAAGCCCTGTGACTGCAATATCCCAAATAAAAGACATCAGAAAGACTCACCATTTCCGAGTGCAGGATGAAGAATCAGCACAAAAAGGTAGGGTGAGGCTTGTAGACAGGTAAGGGGAGTGGGCAGGAGAAGAAGAAATAGGGTAGGATACCCAAGTGTATTCTGGACATAATTTAGAGCAATACCTTTTTCCAGTGCAGCACCTAGATCAGGGCTAGGTAACGTGGCACCTGTGGGCACTAGTGCACCCTTGCAAATTTTCTTGGCAGCCACTGAGATGCACTACCCCTCCTTTTTATTTTATTTTATTTTATTTATTTTATTTATTTATTACATTTATATCCCACTTTTTTTCCTCCAAGCAACCCAAGGTTGCATACATGATCCTCCTCCTCTCCATTTTATCCTCACGGCAACAACCCTGTGAGGTAGGCTGGGCTGAGAGTCTGTGACTGGCCCAGAGTCACCCAGTGAGCTTCCATGCCCAAGTGGAGCCTAGAACCTGGATCTCCCAACTCACAGTCTGACACTCTAACCACTACACCAGACTGACTTTTATTTCAATTCATTTTATTTAGTGGTGGCTGTGATCACTTTAGAGAAAAGTCAGACCCTCTAGGTGCTCCCATCTTCTTTTTTTCTGTGAATGCCTCTGCGCCACATGTGGGGCTTAGAGATATCCTTAGGCAGTGGCAGCAGGACGATGGTTTCATCTGCAGTGTGTCCATTTTGTGGCAGCACCCAGAGCAGTTTCTCAAATTGCCAAATGCACCCACAAGTCCAGAAATATGGTTTATCCCTGATCTAGAGAATTCCTAGATCAGGATTGAAAGATGAGTGGCCCTCCAAATGTTTTTGGACTGCAATTCCCATAAGCCCTAGCCAGCATAGCCGTCCAACAAAATCCATATGACAAGCCAAGAACATCTGCAGGGCCACATGTTCCCCATCTCTCCCCTAGATGACCCTATGGATCCCAGTTCCTGGAACATAACTACGCTAAAGCTCTCTGAGAAACCGACGGCATGCACACAGTTAATGAACTCCCTCCAGCTGTGTCCACCATCTCAAGTTGGCAACACAAAGTGGGAAGGTCCCATTTATGGTGTGAAGTCTGTAAAAGAACCTGAGAACCTCCAGCCTGCCATGTAGCTTTGCATCTTCCCTGGTCCCTAAGTGTCCTGATCTGGACTTGGGAAGTCTGGCTTGAAATAAATCTGTTAGAGATTTCTCAAATCCAGGTGGGGAAAGGTCTGGATTATTTCAGAGTTTGATTATAATGTTCATAAGTATTTGCAGAAGGAGATTCACATGAGTTATTACAGCTCAGGACAGTAGAATCGGGAGTGCAGAAACATGTCTACAACTGCCTTCCAAGCAAGCACTGCTGAGATCTATCTGAGTGCTTGTTTGTTTATTACATTTCCATATCACTCAATAGCTGAAGCTCTCTGGGCGATCGAAACTTAAAACCACAAAATACAACATGCTAAGACATAATATAAAAACTTTGCATTTGAAAAGAATAAAACCAAAGTAAAACCAGAGTAAAATCCACCAGCAGTGCAAAGATCTAAAAATGGACGAGCACTAGTTTCAACTGGATTTTAACAGTTTGATGCTTTAGTTTCCTTTTGTGGGTCAGCTAATGAATTACCTTACACAAAGTTACATCCAGTTATATGTATAATTGTGTGTGTGTGTGTGTGTGTGTGTGTGTGTGTGTGTGTGTGTGTGTGTGTATACACACACTATATATATGTGTGTGTGTGTGCAAATTGGATGCTCCTTATTTTTAACAGATGCTGATCAAAAGTAACTGAACTTTGGAAAAGATTCCTGACAAGGAAAAGACCCACAGAAGAAAGCAAAACAAACAAACATAAAGTTGTCAATATTTCTATACAATTATATGGACAATAATCTATAGATACTTTCTCAAATATCTTTTTTTTAATTCCCAAAATTACTCCCATGTCTAGTGAAACTTTGCCAGCTCATTATTCAGTTGGAAAAGCAGCTTCTGAACATGGTCTATTTTTATCCCCCGTGTATTGAAAAGCAGCATTTTAATTTAGGTGGGTTTACATTCTGCTGTGGCCCTTTAAAAACACGAGCCTCCTGCCACGGTATTTAAATCATCAGGGAGGGAGAGATGGGTGTGCTTCAGACCTGCAAAGAATTGGCAGAACTCTTTTGTTTCTCATATATATTGTTGTCACAGGCACCCAAATATCATGATGATTAGCACAATGGAATAAACACATGGTCTACAAATACTGTTCACATGTTATGGCTTTGCATACTTGGAGCTTGAGGAAAAACAGGCTTTTCTAATATATATATATATATATATATATATATATATATATATATATATATATTATTATATTATATTCTTGGGCTGCAACCACGAGCCCCTCTGCCACAAAACAGAATCTGGGCAAGAAAGCAGCATGTTCTTAGTTTCCACAAACTCATCAACAAGTATAAATGTTTTTGCAATAATCAGGGAATTATTGACCAAAGACAACACCCCCTTTCTGATAAACGGTAGAAATGTTAATACTCTTGGCAAAATTGTTTTTGCTCTAATTACTGTATCCATCTGCTCCGCAAGATTGATTAGACTGTGAAAATGTTTGTTCTCTTCTCTCCGGCAAGGATGGGCTTCTTCTTGGCGCTGGACTAGTCCTGCCTCGTGTCTGTGCCGAGATGGATATGCCGTTTTAATCAAACCAAAGCCTAGTTCGTTTCAGATGAAACCAAGGCACGCTCCTTTATGAAGGGAGTTAGAAGGAAATATCTGACATTTCTGCGGGCGGTATATTGGGAAGCTGGTGTCTCCTGCACCACAATTGTTGCAAGCTTCGAGAGAAGGCCTTTTACGGTAACACATGCCTTAGTTACATCTCATTTGGATTACTGTAAGACGCTCTATGTGGCGCTGCCTTTGAGACGTGTTTGAAAAGCTGGCCCTGAATGCTGCGGCCAGACTGTTGACCACAGCCCATTACAGGCAGCATGTGGTTCTCTTGCTACAACAAGTGTCATTGGCTACCAATCTGTTTCTGGGCACAATTCAAAGTGCTGGTTAGGACATATAGGGCCTGTTCAGACAACACACTAAGCCATGGTTAGGCTGCTAACCTTTTGCAGCAAATGGTTAGTGAGCGTGTTTAAACCATGGTTATGTAGCCATCATGGTTAGGAATGGTTCACACAACAAGCTAAGCCATAATGTTCAGCTCAAAATGCTTAACCTATATATTTTGGCGTTTCGGTTGAACAAGGTCATTAAGCGCTGTGTCTTGTGAACAGGCTATTTGAAAGACGGAATTCTTCCCCATGAGCACACCTGGGTTTTAAGATCCTCAGGAAAGGCCCTCTTCTCTGTCCTACCACCATCAGAGGCACATTGGGCACAGTGGAGGCTGGTGGCTGGATGTCAGTGGGGTGGTGAATCTGCTCCATGTTTCTGTCAGAGCCAATCAGAAATCTAAAGGAGCTATCCAAAGTCTGGGATTTACTGCCCCCATTGATCTCGGAGCCACCAGTCTCCACTG
This sequence comes from Elgaria multicarinata webbii, assembly GCF_023053635.1. NCBI lineage: Eukaryota > Metazoa > Chordata > Lepidosauria > Squamata > Anguidae > Elgaria > Elgaria multicarinata. The sequence goes on from NC_086171.1 coordinate 54,958,306, forward strand.
ATTTGGCAGGAACATGAAAGAAGGCATTTTCAGTGGCCACTCCCATGCTCTAGAACGTCCTGCCTCGCGAGGCAAGGCTTGAGGTTCCTCTAAATGAGCTATTTATTAGATGCTCGTGATTGGCCACTTACGAAAGTTTGTGGGTCTTTTAAACAATGTTGTGAATGACCAGGATGTGTCCTATGGAATCTGTTGGAAATTCCATCATGAAAAGAACCACTTTTAAAGTGGTAATAGCTGCCACTAGATGCCGATGTCTTAATGAAAGTGAAAAGAGCTTGCTAAGAGGGGAAGTATTCAGTTCAAGCCACGTGGTTGACCCTCTCTGTCCATGTAATGCAGCCTATAACAATCACGCCAAAAACCAGGAAGCACAAGCAGCCTGGGTAAGCAACACGATTCCCCTTAAAGATGCCCTTGCATCTTTATTGTCCTTCTGTTGGCAAGCAGAGGCATTTTTATTCAGGCAGGCATTTGGCAGATTGGTATTTCTGCTGAACTACATTTTTAACTGCTGGGGTGCCGTTTATTTCTTTTTAACAGATGTGTTTTAGCATGGTGATGTTTGAATTAGGTACCATTTCACCTGCATTTTATGATAGCTGTCTTGGAGCACCCCCTTTTTGTGGACTGGCGGGATGTACATTCGATGAACAATTAAAAAGTGCACATACAGTTTATGTTTTGCCCAGATCCTCAATTCCAGGCCAAATATCGATGGTGGAGCCCAGATGCCCGTAAAGTCTTCCTTGCTCTGGAGCTCAGCTGCAGAAACACAACCTGCTTTCCTTCCCACCTCTTGGCAATGCATCTCCCAAGTGTAAAGCTACATGTCAATTAGCTCTATGCCTCCACCAGCACCTGCAAAGATGGCTGGCCTGTGATTGGAATGTGAATGCCAGCCAGCAAGTAAATCCCTTAAAGAGGTGCAGAAGAATAACATCCTCTTCTCCAATTAAGCAGAAATCACTGTCTGACTCTCCCTGGATCTTTCCTAGCTCTAAGTTCAAATGCCACCTCTCGAACAGATGGGAATTACACTTTACAAGCGGGGCTAATGTCGTACAAAACCTATACGTTTGCCAGAAAATCTCTATAGCTCTTTGGTGTTGGGTCCAAAGGGAATGTGCACAACCTGAACGAAAACCTCTTAGCAGAAGGGGGTGGGGAGAAATCACCCAGTACCTGACAAAATCAAACTTGGCATTCCCCCTTACTTTACCAAGCATGACACAAATGGAAGGAAACACACACATACACCAAGAGAGAGAGAGAGAGAGAGAGAGAGAGAGAGAGAGAGAGAGAGAGAGAGAGAGAGAGAGAGAGAGAGAGAGAGAGAAGCAAGGGGCAGTCCAAAAGTTAAGCACAAGGAAAGAGTGGTGGTGTCAAGGAGTGTGTGGGATGGGAGGAACAAGATTCACTGAAAAACAAGTCATATAGAGGTGATAAATGGGACTACATTTATCAGAGGGTATAAAAAAACTGAACTTTTTCTCTAGTTGGGGAACCTCTCAGTACTGTAGGAGATGGTGCTATATAAATAATAATAATAATAATAATAATAATAATAATAATAATAATAATAATAATGGAGGTTGCTTTTGAAGATTGATTTTATGTCTTCCGTAGAAGAGGAAGTTTGCAAATGTATGAAACATTATTTCTTTCATGGTGAGAACCCAGAAGGATAGTTGAAACTTTCTTTTCTGAATCTCTTACAGAATAAATACCTTTATAAATTATAGAATGCATTAATCCAAAGCATTAATCTCAATATTTTATTTTTTTCTAAAGCATTTGTTCTATGTCTATTGCATTTATTTATTTGACTTGCTATGTGATGTCCTTCTATCCTGCTACTTCCCATCATGCATTGTAGGGGGGCACACAGTGGATCCTGGGCCTGCCTCCTGCTTCATTCTGCACAGAATTATTTACTCCCGTATCAGTCCATTTAGGGAAGGGACGCTGGCAGCTCTGCAGTACTGACTGGGAAGGTGTGGTGTTCCTGGCAATTGTTTAAATTGATATACACTGCCTTGATACCTTTTTAGCAAATAAGGTGGTGCGTAAATGCTATTAATAAATGCATGAAAGGTGTTTGTTTTTTAAAAAAGAAAGCTACTTTGACTTATGGTTATTTCAGCTAGATCTATGCACACACATTCCCTGATTCGCCTCAGAGGCCAATCTGGAACTTACAAATCAGCCCCGATTCGATTTGGGTGCATCGGAACTACCCCGGCCCATTTCGGATCCAGTTCCGAATCTGAAGCAGGTCAGCTGCTGTGGTTTGCAAGCTGTGAGGCTGTCCGGGTGTCTATAGGATTCCCTTTCTGCTTGCTTGTCCCCTCCCCTCCCGCTCACCCCCTAAACCTGGTAAGCTGCTGCCCCCTGCCCACAGGACTTACCTGAAGCCTCCACTCAGGGCGGCAAGCCTCCTGTCCTCCAGGACAGCTGCTCTGACCTGCTGTAGATCGACAGCTTTAAACTATGGTAGCTGGAAATGGGCCGGCAGGGGCAGTGGCTGGCCATCTTGAAGTGCTTCATCTTCCAATCTGGTCCAATCTAGCCCTGAAACTATTTAATTTAATCCAAGGGGTTAGATCCAGGTTTAAATGCATCCATCTGGTCTGGCAAAAGCAGAGTCCCCCCCCACCCCCCCACACACCAAGAATACTATTCAGAGGACTGAGAATGAGATGAGCGGTGGGGTGGGGAGCCTGAAAAATTCACCTTCTGGTAGTGAAGACCTTCTCTCAACAGAAGATAGAACCTGGATCTATCCCATCGAACTTTTGATATATGTTCACCTGCTTCTCATTATTGGCTGAAGTTGCAAAGCAAACCCTTTCCGTTTTCAGCCCCATATCTTGAAAGCAGATTTCAAAGCTCAGCATTTGACCTAAAACTTTATAAACATTTATTTAGCTTTTGTCACCTGTTTAAAGAGATGCTCAGTGATTGGTAAAGCTTAATTTCAGGATCACACAATTTCAGATACTGGGCTAAATACAATTGTGTTGTTCTGCTAATGGGAGCAGTTCTGTTAGCAGAGTCAAGAGGGGGAGATTTGCTCTCCCTTGAACCTCCAACCCCCCCCTCCTGGGAAACCCTCTGAAGCAGATTTCCAGATGATGCAGAAGGTTGAAGTGGGGGGAGTGAGAAAAAAACCCTGTAACGCTAGGAAACATTCCCTAGCACAACACTAGATTTAACTTCTAGTTCATGCCAGCTATCATAGTATATGTCAAATGCTATATACTAAGGCTGTGCACAAACACCACAGCCTGCTTTGGTGGCTAATTCGGACCCGACCCACCTTAGCCCAATTCAGATGTGGAATTGCCAGGTAAAGAGCAGGGGGCTCACATGGCTGGGCAGGTGGCTGTCTGAAGTACTTTGGATTGAACCAACCCAGTTCAGACCAAGCCCCCGTCATGATGATCTTGGGTATGCACCCCAAGGCCTCGTTCACCCAAATTGACGCTCCTTCCACGCAGCTGCTGTTACCTCTGATCACAGATTCTGCAATGGGAGATAACCAAGGGGTTCTCTTGTGTGCCACTTGCCCTGCATTGATTATATTGTAGGTAATACTAGAAATTGGGAAGAGTAAGTAGGAAGGATTGAACTTAAGGCAGAGTCTAGTAAATTTCCAGACATGCCTATAGAAAGAAAAATTTAGGGACTTCTCTGTGATGGCAAATTTTCATGGCATGAAGAGGGGTGGGGCTGGAAAAAAAAGAGAGACTGATCAAAGTACCAGGATACGAAGAAGAGATGCCGTTGGGGTGGGCATTAGAAGGAAGCTGAAATATAGTTGCATTGCACAGGAACAGATTCTTTAGAGCCAACAGATATGAAAAAGTTCCCGTTTTCTTGAATAGATCCATGGCTGACCGAAAAGCTAAACTTTCTCATTAGGGTATAACTTAGACATTCTGCCATTTTTTCTCTTCCCTTTCCTTTTTATTGCCAGTATGAGTCATCTTAAAATTACTTTGTGTTAGTAAGTATTGTAAAATGTATGTTCCAGTCCTCCAGCTGAGTTGCTACTATTTCAATCAGGGGAGATAGAAACACTCATTGCTGCCTTTTACCAATGAACCTCTATTCAACCTTTTAATTCATTGGCAGAATTGTGCCAGCCTCCTTATCCGTATGGACCTAAACCCTCAGGATAACGAATAAAAGGTGGCCTATGGCCATGCTTAAGTGACACAAGTTGTGGCAGCTAAGTCAATAACTGTACAGTTCTTGTTTTGAAAGGACCCACGGCCTAGTTATTTTGGGACTGATTATATACTGAAACTGCCTTAGCTTCTTTCTTGAATTGTCCCTTGGTTGTTTCCATCAAAATATCTTGACCTTTTAGATTGCCATGAGCCAAGAGTCATTTACTTAATGACAGATTTTTCTCTACTTATGACTGAATAAGTAGGCCCAAGAGGCTGCTGAGGCAATCTATAGTTGTTCCGAAGAGCAGAGTTTCAGCTGGAATGCATCAGCTTTGGAAGGGCCAAGAAGCGATTTCTAATTGTGTGTTCACATCTCTTTGAACAACAGACCTATTTAGTGCTAGTGTGCCTGCCGCACGTAACCCCAGTTTTCCCTTTTGGTTCGCCCACTCTTTTTTATAATTAAAAGTCTGTCCATTTTAACAAGGCAAGAAAAGCATGCTTCCAAACTGTACCAGATGAGAGTAGAACAAAAACTTGCTCTACTTACGCATGACCATAGTCCCTCTAGAGCGGTCTAAAGAGACCTGGAGATTGAAGAGCTGACAGAAGAAACTTATGAGATCATGGAATGCATCAATGGAGAAGAAAGAAAGCACCACAAAAGAGAAAGGTGATAGGAAAACACATTTTGCTTTCTTTACCTGTTGAGTAGCTGTAGATTAACCCTCATTCACACAAATACATCTTAAGCAATTCCAACGCCAAAGGCTACAGATATGCATCCTAACAAGGCTTCCACTGCCCCCTCCCCCACTTCCATTTATAAATGGGGGGGGGTATTTTATTTTATTTTTTGATCATTCATGGCACAGGCACACAAAACATGAAAAAGTCTTAGTCAGGATTTGGGGTGTCCGTCATTGGGAAATTTGTTTCTGCAGAGCTCCTACAATAGAAAGCTCTACAATATATTTTCTGAGATGTGGTGACCAGACTTGTACCAGTATTTGGTTGCACCATAGATTTCTATAAGCGGAGTATGATACTAGCAACATTATTCCCAATTCCTTTTACAATTAGGCCCCACATGGAATGTGCATTTTTCCCAGCACCCACAAAATGGGTTGACAGTTTAATGGAACCACAAATCCAAGATTTGCCTCATAGACGGTCACTGCCATCTCACACCCATCAGCATATACATGAAATTCAGATTTATTTATTTATTTAGCGTCAATGCTTACACTAAACCACATTTGCCATTTTAATGTCTTTTCCCTCTACTTGGGTAGATTGTTTTGGAGCTCTTCATGATCTCTTTGTTTTTTAACCACCCTAAATAATTTGATGTCATCAGCAAACATGGCCACCTCCCAGCTCACAGGTACTGCTAGACGTCTCTGTAACACCCCTTGTGGAAAAAAGTACCCCCAAAAGCATCCTAGAAATTGCTAGGGGCAGGGTTCTGAAAGAGTCACTCCTCCTTACGGTGACCATACGGAAAGGGCTCCTGTATTTTTAACAGTTGAATTTAAAAGGGAATTTCAGCAGGTGTCATTTGTATGCATGCAGCACCTGGTGAAATGCCCTCTTCATCACAACAGTTAAAGCTGGAGGAGCCCTGTCCTCTTTTGTATCTGGTCACTCTACAAAAGAGGGCAGGGTTCCTGTAGCTTTAACTGTTGTGCTGCAGAGGGAATTTCACCAAGTGCTGCATGCATACAACTGATACCTGCTGAAATTCCCTTTTCTATACAACTGTTAAATATATAGGAGCCCTGTCTTCTTTTTTATATAGTCACCCTACTTCTACGGAAGGTATTAGACATAATATATAGCAGACATAAGTGTGGGCACATGAAAAATAACTATTTGTTTTACCAAATGTGGTTTTGCTTTTGTGTGGAACTAAATTACGATGGTGATACAGGAGAAGGGAAATCTGTTAATGGTACATTTATTTTAATATATTACACATTCAAGGATTTAATTCCTGTTTTTAATATTCTTACCCAGCCTAAATGTTTGAAGACAGGCACATAAGGGTTAAATGCTAAATAAATACTCAAATGTACTTTAATGTAGGGAAACCTATAATTCTTTTGGATAGGCCACATGTAAAAGCAAAATAATAATAATAATAATAATAATAATAATAATAATAATAATAATAATAATAATAATATCCTCTTTCCCTGAGTTTATTTTGCTAGAAAATAAATCTCAAGGTTGGGAGAAGAAGAGCACCCCTTTTACCTCATATGCAATGGAAGCTGCTCAGTCTCAACTGCGTTTTGTTTCGCTTTCGTTTCTATTAAAATATGGCTGTTATAAACCCTCCTTATATTTTGCAGTAGCCGTGCGCTCTGCTCGTTAAAACCAGTTTATAACTGCTGCTTGCAATTGATTTGTAAAAGCACTAATTGCCTCAGGTATAAATGCCCAATTTACAGTAGCTGACATCAGAAAAATAACTACCAACCCCCAGGGATCAACTATTGGCTGGCCTAGTAGCCCTTTGAAGTCACCTGCCAAACACCTAATAATCCCCAGGGGATATGGCCAGATAGAGGAGGGATCCTCTCAAGAACAGCTGAAGCAACAGCACTTTGCCCCTTTGTATCACTAGAGAAACTGTGCTTGCAGAGGCCTTTTCCTAGCCAGCTCTGGCAGTGTCCTAATTTTGACCAGAGGCAAGGTGGCCATGGGTTCTGCTTGACAGAGGGCAGCCGTCTCTTTGAAGGGCTCTCCAGTCCAGGTTCACTTCATAGCTAAAGGACCACAAGAAGGGAGAGCAGCAGGCTTGAAGCTGTCTATACAGTTGTACCATCTTCTCTGCTATGGGGAAATTATAGTAATTATTTCCAGATTTGCATATCAATTTTATGCAAATCTCTGTTCCTGTTTGTGGTCTTTTTTTGGTCAAGCCTTAGCAAGAGAGGAGAACAGGATGGGCAAACAGGACCCTGGTAGTGTTCTCTTCGATACAGAAATCCAGAACTGGAAAGCTGTCTTGGAGCCAGTGTGGTATACTGGATAAGAACGTAAGAAGTGCCATGCTCTATCCATCTAGTCCAGCACTCTGTTCTCACAGTGGCCAACCTGCTGTCGACTAGGGACCAGCAACTGGTGCACACAGGCCTACTGCCTTGAATACGTCCTCAAATAAGGTCAGACTAGGCTCAGGGGGAGCTGGGTTCAAATCCCCACTTCCCTGTGATGTTCACTGGGACACCTTGAGACAGTCACTATTCATGTCCAAACTTTAAAGGATAAGATTGGGAAGCACGTGTGCCACTCTGGCTCTTTGAAGGAAGGGCAGGTTAAACATAAAAAATAATCATAACTTTCCACCATGAGGAAAGGGCAGAGTATAAGGCAGAATACTTTTCTTCAGAGATAAAGTCAGCAGCAATTGGACTGCAAGAGCTTGGCAAATGTCATTTCCAGAAGGCCAGGCTGTGGGTGGGGGGAGGAATTCCCATGGAGATAGTAGGGTACTATTCAGAAGTAAATCTTAACAAAATGACACTGAGGACAGGGGACTAAATGAGATTGAGGACTAAGGGCTTTTTCACAGAATATACTCCCCCCCCATCACCACCACATAAACACTTCCAATCAGCCTTAGATATGTGCTCATGAAAACAAACATAATGGCCCAGTTTGCACAAAACCTTACCATAGTTTAGCTGCATGCATGACAGGAACAAGCACAGACCCTCTCCTCTTCCAGTGTGGATAAGAGACTGGAAGGATTCATGTCCAGGTTTAAGCTAACCACAGTTTGTCGTTATGACCAAACTGGGCCAAACTGGGGTTACTTTGTGTGATAGTTTATTGAACCAAGCCATCATTAAACTGTGGTTTCTGATCTTGGCTGGTTTCAGTAAATCATAAGATAAACTAACACACCTTTGGACTGGTTTGGGCATAATGACAAACTGCAGTCTTTTTAAACCAGGAAGCAGATGTTTCAGTCTCCTCCTTTGGGGCACTCCAGAGGAGGAGGAGGAGGGGGAGGGGGAGGGGGGAGCTGTCACACCTGCCTGAGACCCAAGTAGGTTCATTCCTGTAATGCTAACTACAGATTAGCCTCTAAACTTTAGTGTTACATCCAAGCCAGGCCTATATGTTTACCAAGTATCTATGGATTTCTGCAACTATGGTTGCATTGATGGAATTCTGCATCAATTCCTGCAACTATGGTGTCTCACGGCAACCACCCCAACTGCTGGGGCAGGTTCTTCTGACACAGGCTCACAGGTCCTGTTTGTCTGTGCAAAGGCAGGACACATTCATAGATTGCAGAGACAAATAAGGCATTGTGGGAACTGGCCTAAAATCCTGACACAAGGAGAATTCTGATTTGAAAACCATGTTTACAGAATGATACCTGCTGAAATTCATTTTTCTATACAGCTGTTAAAGATACAGCAGCTTTCTCCTCCTTTTTTACCTTATTTACTACTATTAAGACAGCAACTATTATATTTCCCAATGGGCTACCTACTTTGTTACTCAGAGCATGGTGTTCTATAAGGCAAGATGGTGGACCTAGAATCACCTGCTGTTGGACATTGTGCGTTGCTTCCAGATTTATGCTGATTCAATGGTGCTGACAGAAGTGGAGTTCCCCACCCTCCTTCCCACAGCACCGCTCCAGACCCCTGAAAATGCTTCATAATGAGTCAGGAGATCCTGCTGAATGGGGTGAGCTTTGGTGCTTGTATGGAGGAGGAAGGGATCCCCCGAAATTGGACAGAGGGACCTTACATGAGTAGAGCCTGTCCTCTCATGACAGGCAGATCCTGCATCCAATCCCATGACATTTTGTTCCCTTCCCCGGTGTTTTTGACCTGTGTTTCAACTTCAGCAGGAGTCCAGTGCCTGCTCTTAGATGTCCATAGCTGTGTCTTCTACATTAGTACAGTGTTCCAGCAGTGACATCCTCCTGCAGAAGTAAATTAGATGGGAGAGGCCTATTCCAGCTCTGCGGGATTCTGCTGCAGTTATTAATACCCAAAGGGCTGCTTTAAGTATGGCGCGATTAGAGGCCTGCACAGTAGTTCCGCAATCAGCAGCTCTTTTCCTTCTGTCTCTGGCTATGCTTTCATATCAGCCTTGTGAGAAGAGGCTATTTTTCTCATAAACTTTTCAGTTTGTTCTAATAATCACGGTTTTGAAGTATTGCTTCTTATCCCGTGGTTGATATGTATGTGCATTATGGATGGGGCCATTGTCAACCATTCAACATGACAATGAAAAATGTAAGGGAAGAGAAAAAGTTGCAGTTTTCCCTTTCAAAGCTGTCTCGAACTGCCTAATTAGGGAATGAGCAACCAAGAACATTTAAAATATCTCTACATAAAGAATTACAGTCAACAACAAAATATTGTTTGGCCATATATCTTCAATGGCAAGAGGAAAAGAGAAAAAAACTAAAGTCGAGAAGAATCCCACATAATCAGGGATAGAACAATATTCTAAACCAACCATTCTCAGCCTGGTGCCTTCCAGACGTTATGAACTTCAGCTCCCATCAAACCCAACCAGCATGGCTGAGGGTCAGGAATGCTGGGGGTTGTAGGGCAGAATCCAACAGGGCACTTACACCCCTGTTGATTCTCTTGCACTCCACCAATTCCTGTCCATCAGCAGCGCCCACTGCTTGAAGAACAAAGATTTGGAGTTTCCGAGGCAATCAGAAATGAGCGAAAACTGTCATTTCTGGAACAGGGCAGGTTGGCATCACTCACATAAGGGATTCCGTTGTGCAAGCATGACCCACCTTCTCTCCTGTACCCACCAGCTATTTTGACATCCTCCCACATCAGATCACAAAAGAAAATAATTTTTGCCCTATTTGACTGTTCTGCCATGACATTTACGCAATTCTCTCCTTCGTGTTTCACTTCTTTGTCATGATACTTGCATATGTTTAGCAATCCTGCTCACTGCTTTGTAACCCATATGTGTTTATGACAGCTAGCAACTGAGGGAAGCAACAAGCAGGAAGTGGAGGGGCAGCCCAAAGCAGCGGGAGAGAGGGTGCTTGGCAAGAGTAACTCAGTGTAACATGAAGCTGCCTTCCCACCACCCCCTTTTTTTTTTTTTTAAAGGTGTTTGGTAGCAAAGGAAGCACTGAAGTGGCGAACATTAACAAGAGGGTTGTGATTGGCTAAATATCCAAGAGGCTAAATATCCAAGAGTGCAAATATTTTGCACTCTTGCACAAGAGCGTAAGTCCTAGATTTTTAATTTGTTTTTTAAGCTGGCAAACATGTTCAGGACACTCTCTAGTTTTCTTTCTTTGCTATTTTTAAGAGCACAGGGCGGAGCAGACTAAGAAGGGTTGGGAGAATGGTGGCAGCACTAGTGAGATCGCGAGGAGTGGCAGGGTTTTTCACCACTCTTGCTGGGCAGCTCTGTATCTGTTCCCAGCAACCCATGATGAAGTTGCCTTACCAAGTTCGGTGACACAACAAGCTACCATAGGTATCAACAACCCTAAAACAAGGCATGGGTTCTCAGGGTGGCTTGTTTGTAAAAATAATAATAATAATAAGGCACCCTGCAGAAACCATGCCGAATATGCACAACATGACAGCCCACCATGGTTGAGCCATGGTGGGCTGTCGTGTTGCATGAACCAGGATTTTGTGTTGTAGCAACTGTCACCAGTTTTTAGGCTGAAAGAGTCCTACCTGCTCAAGGAGTCCTGCTTGCCCCATCTTACATATGAGTTTTTAACTGGCACTTAATTTCTCATGTGTTTTGATGACTCCACTCCAAAACATGCTGTACTGTAAAGCATGAAATGAATTTGCTGGCAATCATCTTTACTACTGTGTGTAAAGGAGACGGATCAACTTCCATAAGATGACAGCCATGATCAAACACTGATAACAGTCCTTATTAATTAATTAAGTGCATAATAAAAAAAATACTCTGTAGGAACTTGCCAAGGAGATGTTTTCTAGGTCAAGTCATTACATGTGCTGTAAGCAATGTGCAACTCCTATAACTTACATACGATGAAATAGAAGGACAATAAGCAGAACATATTGAGCTTTGGACCTCAATTCAGTATATATCTATCTAATTCTTAGCCCGGGAGCAGCCTTGGGGTCAACTAATATGCATAAAGGCATGTCCATATTTCACCATCTTATGGAATCAAGATTTTTAAGCAGCCGACGGAAGGGAAGATGGAACAGTAATAAGCATTCTTTCAGCTTCAGGCTGATAGATGTGCCATCAGCTCAAAATGCAGATTTTCTTGGTGACAGTTGCTATGTGAAATGTTATGAGATAGAAATTACTGTCATAATTAATAATAGGTAAAGGTTTTCCCTTTGATGTGCTAAATTCCATGTTGCTTGATTGAGACTCCACGGCTGTGTTTATTACTGTAACTTTCTGTTTTGTCTTATTGGTTCGATTGCTATCCAGAATCTAAACTCCCACAGGATTTAGACAAAACTATTAATACTTTAGTTGTTCTTCTGTGCCTTTCCCAGCAAGGCAAAGACGCCTTCTTAATGAGATTATTAATACACCTTTAATTGCAAAACCTTTACACATGATACATAAAAATATGGACCTCCACAAATGCTATCTGAACACACAAACAGATAAATAATATATTTGGCAAGCCTGCCTGAATGCTGGGATCATGTAAAATAATAATAATGCCTTTTAAAAAGGGTTATAGTAAATAAGCTGCACCATTTGAAAAACAAAGAAGAAACAGACAAAAATATTACTTTAAGAGACAGCAGATACACAATAGTTCTTGATCATGGGGAATAATGAACAAAGCTGGTATTGGGAGGGCAAATTGCACATGTAGGAACAAAGACCACGAAGGAATGCACATCAGCTGTTTTGAGAAGCAAAGCACACTTTACATTCTTCATGGAATGGCACCCAAATGAGCAGTGATCTCAGTCCTGGGCGTAACATACATTGACTTTGTGCATGTCCCATACTGAATATCTGGCTGTGAGTTGGATCCAAATTTATGCTGGATCAACTGCACTGGAGGAATGGCCTCATCCTTTCTATGCACTAGTCTAGCCCCCTGAAGATGCTAGTCAGGATACCCTGCTAAATGGGGTGAGTTATGGTGTGTGGGTGGGGAGTGGGGGATCCCAAAAATTGGGTGGAGGCACCTTCACCAAGCAGAAGCCTTCCTCTCAAGGAAGGCAGATACAGAATCCAATCCTGTGTATATTTCTATTGTTTTGTGTGTTTTTCTGTGCTCTTACCAGAATCTACCATGAATATAGAAAGAGCACCTAGCAACAGCCCAGGAAGGTGGGATCATTCCTCAGGGACCAGGTTTGTTGTTTATTTCTTTGGCAACACTGCCATTACAAGTGTAATGTATGCCCTAGACATAGTTGAGACAGGGGATACTTCAAACAGCAGTTCCCTCACTCATCCTTAGATATTTTGAAGATGGGATTCTCATCCCAATCCTCTCAAATATATGCTGGGCCCTTTCCACCCAGGCTTTTGAACAGATGAATGTATAATATTGGTTCCTGATTGGCAGCCGTGCAGCCTGCATTCGCAGTGTGCATGCGTAAACCAGTCAGGTTACTAGTGATGTTCATGAAGGCTATGAAACCACATTTTGATCCTGGCTTGTTTTTCAGTAACAATAGTTTAAATAAACCACAGCTCCCTCTCATGGGGAATTGTGGTTAATTTAAAAGTGGGTGATTACAACCTCTTCCTCAGCCATACAAAAGAGGAGAAGAGTGGACGGGGAGTGCATGAGCCTGAGGTTTGTGCAGATTCATTCTCAGAGTGGGAATTAATGGCTTCCCGCTACATCTGAACTGGGCCAAAGCCAAGAAAATGAAAGTCTCTTTCTGAAGGACGCGGTTATGGTGAATAGTTCTTAACAACCTTAGCATTTGTCTGAGAAAAGTTTTGCCAGGAAGTCTTCTGTACACCAGGAGATCTCTACTCAGAGGCCCTCAGCCCTCAACGTATTATTCATTTGGTGGTCCTACTATAAGGGCCAATTTACCCCATCAAATGAGGTTGTTATTGCAAAATGCTAAACGTCTTTCTTGATCAACTTGCTGCCATCCATGGATTCCACACCTGTTGATCTATGACAGTCATTTCACACATGTCTTTGTCATGTGATGAGAATATAATTACTGGAACAGCCCCAGATTTATTTACTTTTTTAAAGCTTTGCTTGCAGGCTGTTAGCATACTGTCAGATCTGATGCTCTGAAGTGCCATGAAGTCACGTTTACATGTGAGGGCATCAAGAAGAGGTTTTACCACATTCTGCAAAGCAGATGGGCAGGATGTCAGAGTAGAGCACCAGGGCACTTTGCGGGTGGAGCTGGGATTCTCTTGAGTGGAAGAGCCAGAGGATTGCCGATGAGCCCTCAGAAACAAAATTTCTCATGCAGATTGTCGAAACGGTGCTGCTTGTCTAGTTCAATATGTCCGCAAGCCATCGGTAAAGTAAGCAGCAGGATATCAAGATCAGAGTGGTTCCTCAGCACTACAAGGGCGCCCACTGCCATAACTCTATCAACTGTGGCAGAATGAAATAAACAGAAAGCCTATAATGTGGATGAGGGAAATGCAAAGTGTCACTCCACACAGAAAGCACCAAAAAACACTGGCGCATTTGAAAAGTCAACCAGAAGTATCAGTAGAGTTTATTAGACATTCTCATGTAAACACTGTCCTCAGGTACCACAAGGATCACATAGAGCCCTGAGGCATTTCAGGATGCATCACAGAGAACGCTGTCTGTATATTATGAGAATAGTTGCCTCTCCTAAGTGCTGGTAGGATGGGTTGGCCAACAAAGAGGCCCACGGAGGGCACAGATTTGATTAAATATGCATATGCTAATTTATAGGCTTAGTAGTACATTTACAGATATTTATTATAATTTAAATGGAAATACAGTACATCTCATTGTGGTGAGGCTGGCCAAGGGTTGGCTCAAGACTTAGTAGGTCCTGTTGGCTCCAACAGATCTACTCTTAAGCCTGGATCTAATCTCAGGTGACCTGTGCACCTACCTGTTCAGTCATTTGTCCAGGTGTATTAACTGTTGATGGGCAACTTTAAGACCCAGCTCTCCCTTCTGATGGTTCTTTATCTTTGAATAAGACATGGCCAGGACAGCCTTTCAGATGGAAAACTGTCCTCCGCAAAAGAGAACACATGATCACCCTAGCTGATTGTTCCACAGTTTTCTCTTGTGTTGCTCTGATGCTGATGCCAGTACAGAATACTATTGGGCCTTTATTACACCAGCTATGGTCTGCAGGACCAAGTGCATCAGATACACATGTAAGTATATAGTCAGATTTAAGGATCTCCTTCACCCTCTGACAGTGAGCCTATTTCCTCAAGTCACATAAATGGCTCCTTAGGGCTGCTGTCACTTCATAAACAGAGTCTCAAACAATTTTTACCACACTACTGTAAATCAGATGGCTATTCCAATGGTGTGGAAAAACCCATGGATACAGATGTCTCTTCAGGGGTTGGATCCAGATTTTGTCATACTTTAGAGTAGGCCCATGAGACTTAAGTTATTCATGATTTACTTGTCCCATTGGTTTCACAGGGCCTATCCTAAGTATGACTAAATCTGGATCCAACTGGATATTTGTAAGCTTGGAGGCAACGAGGACACATGCTCTACTCTTGTCTCAAATGCCTGCTGGGGCATGCTGGGAATTGTAGGACTTTTTTTCTGTCTAAACAAGCATAGGAGTGTACCCCTAGAGAATCTACACACACTCCATACTTAGAAAGTCTCCACATACACCCCCCCCAAAAAAGTAAAAATAAATCGGGAGGGTCATCTTACTACCTCTCTCAAAGCCTTTTGCCTTGTGTCAGGCATTTGGCTTGCAGATATGTTGGTTTTATTTCCCGCTGACATTTTTATTTTTATTTTAGTCTCAGGTTGTTAGTTTTGAATGATTATATCTTCTGCCTCCCTTCTCCCACTCCTCGTGTATCATGTTGCATTTGATTTCATTGTTTTTCATTGTTTTATTACTGTTAGCCACCTGATTAATTTTTATGGAAAAGTGGAATATAAGTCTCCTTTTAACAATAATATAAAATAGCTAAAGAAATGGAGTTTGAGGAAGTATGTGAAGGAGAGATATGTGGATTGATACAGAGAGAGTGGGGTAGGCAGTATTGAATACAGGGACTGCCATGGCAGAAGGCACATGGAGGCAATAGCTGAAGGAACCAAGAAAGCATGTGCTAGTGTAGTGCACAGGGCAAGAAAGACAATGGGGCATTGGCGTGCGGACAACAGGTTCAAAGGGTTCAGTTGACCACCTTAATCCGCCACTGCCACCATGTTGCAGTAGCAGGGCCAGTGCTAGCTATAGGAAAGAGTGACAAATTCAGCTGCTCCCCACCCCGCTCCTCCTCCGGAAGGCTTTTTTCACAGGTGCAGCTGCTGCCCCCGCCCCCAGCTCTCTCTCTCTCTCACTCACTCACTCACTCACTCACTCACTCAGCCGCTCCCTTATTATTTATTTATTTATTTATTTATTTATTGCATTTTTATACTGCCCAATAGCCAAAGCTCTCTGGGCGGTTCTCCTCATCAGCCCTGCAGGTACTGTAATGTTTGGGAGAAAGAGAGAGAGAGAGAGAGAGAAGCTGTGTGTTTACATGCCTTCTCTCCTCATCGCAGCCCCACCGCCTACCCCACCCTGGCCTCCAGGAAGAGAAAAGAAATGGGGAAGTGGGGAGAATTGCAATGCCCCCCAGGACCTCCTAGCTAAGGAGGGTTCATTCAGCAGCGCCTTTTTCAGAATGCTTGCTAAAACAATTCCTGTCTGCCCTTGCTTATTTTAGAGTGTCCAACCCCCTTTTTTCAAGCCGTTCTTTTGGTAAACATGGTATGTGTGTATCTTGTGTCACTTTAAAACAGAGCTGCAGCACAATCCTATGTACGTCTACTCAGAAGTAAGCCCCACTGAGATCAATCAAACTTACTCTGAGGTAAATGTGCATAGGATGCAGCCTGAAAATGAAGAGAGGGTGAAAAAAAGACAGGAGAAAAAGAATTGTAGAAATAGAATAGCAAGGTAACTGTGGGATATTTAACCATATTTAAAGACAATAAGTACAGTAAAATTAGTGCTCCTCTACTTCAGTTCCAATCAAATAATTACAACAGTGCAGTACAAATTATTTGTTAATTAAAAAAATACAGTTTACTTCAGTTTTTGTTTATTTCGTTTGTTTGATAAATGAAAAAAAAGTCCTTTATTACTGTATATTCAATCAATGTTTACCTTAAAAAAAATATCCCTGGCCGAACCACCTAATGAAATGTGCTGCGCACGCCTATGCTTGACAGATGGAATATAATTTAACCCTCAGATTGTAAGCACTCTGGACGGACATTTGCACCTTCCATGCACTGGAATACAATACTTACTCAGCAAACTGTTGGCATTAAATAAATATTAAAGCACAGTGGTGGTTGCAGCCATGTGGCAGAAGACTAATAATTGGTGGACACGATCCAATTAAGAATGAAGCACAACATTGATTTCAATGGCTTAAGTGAGCCTAACTCTGGCCTGGTTCAGATAACACGCTAAACCATGCTGCTTAACCACAAAATGGTTAAGGGACCATTTTGTGGTTAAGCAGCATGGTTTAGTGTGTTGTCTGAACCAGGCCTCTGTGTTGGACCATGGCCTTAATATTCAAAGTCATGCAAGAGCCGGCACGCCTGTTTGACTCCTCATGAGTAGGTGCACGTCGAGCAGGGCTTGCTCAGCTTAAACGTGGAGCACCTGCCTCCCTTCCCCTGCCCCCCCCCAAGAATTTACCTGTAGTGGCTGGGAAGGTGAAAGATGGTGGATCTGACAGCAGGCTCTCTAGGTCCTCAGGAGAGCATCCTTTCTTGCCAGGGAGAGAATGGGATTACACATCCCAGAATCCTCCTGGCAGGAAAATTGTACTATTTGTGTCCTTTCCCACCAGATAGAACTCCCTCAGACTTGGTCCATTCCCAGGGGTCTACTCAACCCTAAGATGTGCTAGTTTTCTTTCTTTTACTATTTCAAAATTATAACCTCTTCCCCACATTCTGTAATACTACGTTCCCAGGAGGGCTTTACCACATGCTTTTTGAAAACCGGCTTGTCAATCTAAGCATGCACAGAAGGCAGAACCACTCACTCTGCCTGGGAAAGAGTTATACAATCCTTGCACATGGCTACATTGGCCTTACACAATGTGTAAATCACTCCCATTGCTCCTGATCTGTGCAGTTCTGTGCAGGATCAAGCAGTTAGTATTCTATTCACAAAGGTTTGAATATAAGAGGATGAGAGAGAGAGAGAGAGAGAGAGAGAGAGAGAGAGAGAGAGAGAGAGAGAGAGAGAGAAACACACCCTGAACTGTTTAAAGCTATCACTAGAGGATAAAGTATCTACCAAAGTATTAATATTAACATGATTATGGGAGTTTTATCAAGAGTGCCTTTATCTCCTGATTGCAAACAATAGACGCCTGAAGGCGAGTGATTCCCTTGAGCGTTGCGGGATGAAAACCAACCGCAGCTTTACAGCCATATAAAGTCGACTTGTGGCTTCAAAAATCAGGAGGAAAAAAAACAATCTTGAAGCCACAATTATGTGCAGTTAGAGAGTAAATGAATCTATTTTTCATCACCTTGGGCGGCGAAGGGAAAGCATTTGAGAGTTATATTGATAAGAGAAAGAGCAGACATATTCAAACACATTTAATGTTTGTTTAATTGATTAAGCGAGATCTGGAGCATTTGAGACTTCATAAAGGAGGGCTTTTTTTGTTTTGTTTTTACATAAATGTTCCAATATTTGTATCAGTTCCAGAGAACTAGTTCCTGTGGTGTGGGATGCTGTAACCTGACAATGCCTGCAGTTCTTCTTTTTTCTAAATGTATTTATTTACTTATTTTACTTGCCTTCACAACAAATCTCAAATGCCATGAGAGGAATGTTTCTGTTGGAGATGTGTATGTCTGTATATATAAATATGTGGTTGTTGTGTTGTTGTTTTTCTTTTTATGTATATTGTGGGGGCCTATGGCTTCAAGCAATAAAGTTCACCAGACCTATGTATTTTAAACACTTCTTAATTTGTCATCTAATTGATCAATGTGTGTGCAATACCCCATTAGAAGTACCTATCCATTTTCCTTAGTGTAATACAGAACCCACCTCTCCTGTGCAGCTTTTGGAAGAACTCCCTCGTTCTCATGCCTTACTGCCCAATGGTTATCTTGGCTGAGAATTATAGGAGTTGTAGCTCAACACATCAGGCGAGCACCAGGACGGGGGGGGGGGGGGAGGCTTAGTTACTCAGCCAGTAACTAAGCCTAAGCACATGCAACTGAAACACCTGCCTACTGCTTCCAGTTTCCCCTCCCCTTCTTCCATTGCATTCCCTTTATCAGATGTTAGATGGTAAGGTCTTTGGTGCAAGGACGGGCCCTCTTGTACTTCATAAAGTGTCATTGAAACAGATAGAAATCTATGTCAAAATTTAACTTGCCATGAGCAAGATTGGGTGGCCACCAGCCAGAGGTTGCCTACCCCCGAAATAAATAAATAAATAAATAAATAAATAAATAAATAAATGTTGGATCCAGGTTCTGGAGCAAATGCATCTGGCTGTGGGGAAAAAAAATTGTTGCAAATGTGTAGGGGATAGGTAGGGGGTTAATGCCCCATTTCCCCCAGATATAAAGATGTCTCTTCTCTGTTTTCAGGGGCTGCTATGGGGAAGAGGGGGTGTAGGAGTTCACTTCCACCAGCCCACTTGCATGCACCTAAATCTGGATGCAACTCATGATATGGCCATGGATGCTCACAGGGTAATTTTGGGAAAGAGAGCACAAATATCTTCTTGCTTTTCCAGCTTCCAGTCTTTCTCCTACCCCCTGGCAGCAATGCACTAAATACTAGTTCGGCAGAAAGCAACAACAGCTATTATATGTACATTAATCCTGGTTGAATCTGATCTGGTATGACATATGGACACTTGGGTGGATGAAGCCAATGGATAGGTTTTGGCCCAGCCACCCAGCTGGGCACTTTGTCCATAACAGTATAGAATATGTAGGTGGGGTTACTATGGCCTCTAATGATTTCATCTCCCTTGTCAGGTACCTGGTGACACATTCAAGGCCTTGTATGGTATAATACAAGGACCTTCTCCGCAAGCCCCTGCCAAAGGAAGTTAGGCAGGTGGCTACTAGGAGGAGGGCTTTCTCTGCTGTTGCACCTCGGCTGTGGAATGAGCTCCCCAGAGAGGTTTGCTTGGTGCCTACAGTGTACTCCTGTCATCGCCAGCTGAAGACCTCTCAGTATTTTAACACTTAATTTTAACTTAAATTTAAACTTTTCTGTTTTAATTCCATATTTTAACCTATATCAATTTTTGTTGTGTGGTTTTAATCCTGGTTGTGCTTTTTATCTTGCCTGTAGGTTTATCCCAGGATCATCCCGGGTTCATCCCTGCCTGAGCGCTGGATGCCCTGTGTGGCACTTAGATGAACAGGTTTGACCCCAGGACAATCCTGGGATAAACCTTAGGTCTAGCTACAGCCATTGTATTTTGTATTCGTGTTTTTAAATTGTTGGTTGTTTTTATGCTCTTCATGGTTTTAATTTTTGTGAACCACCCAGAGAGCTTCGGCTATTGGGCGGTATAAAAATGTAATAAATAAATAAATAATGGTGAACATGTAGGGCCAAGGAGACTCAGGTCTATATTCCCCTAAAACTCACCTGGTAACTCTCAGCCTAAACTAATTCGTTCAATTTGCATTTTAAAGTGAACTTACCTAATTTTGCACTTTTGAACCACTATGTGAATCAGAATTCAATTACCCTTCTATGAATTTTAAAATGAGGTCCTCCAATTAAGAAAGAAATGCATACAGAAATGCATATTTTAGGAGAAATAACATTAAAATATGCATAGTATTTGAAGGAAATACTTGCAAACCTGTATATATTTGGCAAAAACGCATAGAAGAAATGTATGCATTGGGAGAAACGTGCATAAAAATACTTCCATGCAAACCTAAAAACAATTCTCAAAGGTCAGGAGAAATCAAAACAAAGACTGGAGATATGCTCAAAATTTGTGATGAACTGAATAAGCTTGGAACTGAGAGACATTGAAAGTGGCAGGCTCATCCATCTCTAAATTATAGCATGGTTGTGAGAATAAAATTAGGAATGGGAGATACTATATGCTGAGTTGAAGTCTTTGGAGGAAGGGTTGGATTTTTTAAAAGCAAGCTTTACCTCACCTATATGGGGGTGGTGAAATCTAAGAAGCAAATTCTGAAACATTGAAAGACAACAAAGTCCCCACTGCTGCAAATCTCAGCAGACGTATTTTCTTCAGGGCACTATTTATGGGATGCGCCCGAGCCCTGGGTACTTGTAAGGCTCTGAACTCAGAGGCATACGTGTATCCAATGCAGAGACAGGAAATTTTAGCTAGACAGGCAATTTCACCTGACTAGTGGAGGCCTTTGGGGGCAGGGGAGGAAAGGAGGCTAGGGGTGGATGGGGATACCTCATAGCCGTAGGTCACCAGTCTCCTCTCCTCCCTGCCTTGGCCCCTGGAATGCCTCCTTTCCCCCATCTCTGCTCTCCATTTTGCAAGTGTGTAGAATAGCCATCATGGCTCTCTTCAGGCCATCTAAGAGGGCAAGGGGGAATGGTGAGGAGTGCAATTTTCTGGCTCCAAGCTCAGATCCCTGTCTACATCGAGCTCGGAGCCAAGAAACTCAGCAATCCTATCTGCCCTTCCCCTGCCCCAG
Source organism: Elgaria multicarinata webbii (assembly GCF_023053635.1). NCBI lineage: Eukaryota > Metazoa > Chordata > Lepidosauria > Squamata > Anguidae > Elgaria > Elgaria multicarinata. The sequence goes on from NC_086171.1 coordinate 54,979,366, forward strand.
ATGCTGTCTAGGGGACATAGATTTTCACCAAAAATCCCTCCATAGATTTTCACCAAACTTCACAGCAAGGGATTTTCCAACTTCAAATAAGATGACTCTGAGAGAAGATATTGGGTTTTCCAGAAACTGACAACAAACTTCATCACAAGATTGGAGAAAATCCTTTTTTGTTTGTTTTTAAAGGATTTTTACCAAATATTCATGGGAACAGTCAATGCCACTGAAGGATCCAGCCTTTGCATCCCATTCATTTCAGTGGGAGAGATGCTTAATTCTTCCATTAACACAAACAAAATTTACTAGTGCTTAGCTGTGGCTAGAACTTGCCCTAAAACTTTTATTTTATGTTGTTGCCTTGTTATCCCAAACCGTGATCCTATCTCTTTTTCATGTTGCTATGTTTCTAGATTGCAGTCTTAGGACAATACCATTACAATATGACCCTGGTTGTGAGGAACTGTCACAGTCCTATGCCTAAGTCAGTATCTGTTTCTGTGATACTTTGAATGAATGGATATATGTTCATAGAAGTCATTTCTTCTAGAGTCTCTCTATAAAAAGACTTTTTAGTGAGGACCTATCATTTATCTTGAGCCTAGGAGCTATTGGCAAAGGTAGGAAAATGGTCCATTGAAAAACTGCCCGAAAGACAGTAATAGAATCATTTGTCTCTCTTTCATTAGCACTCCCCCCTCTCTCTCTCTCACACACACACACACACAACACAACACATCAAATCAAGACTACAAAAAACAACAACAACAGGCATTTGTGCAGCACAATCCCCACAGATGGAGCTAGAAAATGTAAATGTCCTTAATAATTCTCAGATAAATAACCCTGAATATATTGCCTTTAAGTGCTTCATTTATTTTAACGAAATACTTCTCAAAGAAGTGCTCCAGTGTCAGGCCATAGAGAGCACTTTATAAAGGGATATTAATTATATCCTGAAACTTACAAGTGTCACCGCGTAAGAGTCCTGCTGTATAAAATACCAATATACCATCTTACCCCATGACTAATTTCGGCTAGTCCAGATCCTGAATTTCCAGCTGAGAACTGGAATTATTTAGCAATTATTTAGTGGAGCATAAATATTTAGAGACAGTTTGTACTAACAAATCTTGTCTCCAGGAGCCAGGCCCACAACAATATTCACAGTGTAAGTTTTCCTCATATAAATCAAGCCTTTAACTTCACACCTTCCGTATTTCATCTTTACAATTTTTGTTTTTGTTTTGTTTTTGGTTTTTTGCAGGCTACCCACGCTTGGATATTTAAGTGCCACTGAAGCTAAGGTTCTGTGTAATGCTAGCACTTTGATATATAAATATATAAAGCAGCGAACTGTGTGACCCGTGAAAGAATCTGTACAACGTGTTTGGAAAGTGGGAGGGGATTTATTTATTTATTTTCAGGAAGTGTTAGTCATGGCCTCATCCTATAGCTGCTATACTGTCAAATAAGTGAGTGGAATAGAGCTCGAGGACAGCTTTGTCGCTGTGATGTCGCTAGTTGGGACATGGCCCTTCCACCAGTGGAGGCTGGTGGCTCTGATGTCAGTGGGTTGGTGAATCTGCTTTGGGTTTCAGTCAGAAGCAGTCAGGCCTCTAAAGGAACTATCCAAGGCAAAGCACCTTGGATAGCTCCTTTGGAGTTCCGACTGGGTCACCTACAGCAGATATCAGAGCCACCAGCCTCCGCTGCCTTCCCCAACATTTAAGCTAAAGTTAGAAGTAATGCAGCCTGACCCAGCCCACATCAAGCCAAACCCTTACAAAGGCACAGGGGGTGGGAAAGGAATTTAAAGCAGGCAGCTGATCCTTTCCTGCCCGTCCTCACACCACCACCTCCTCCACCACCACCATCCTTCCCAGCCATCTTTCTCCTGGTGGTGGTGGTGGTGGGTTACTTATGGTCACTGAACCCTACCAGCAGAATTTGTTTTAGAAAGTTTCTGGGAGGAAAGTGTTGGTGGGGAAGGCCCTTACCTCTGATAGAGCACATGTTTTGCATGCAAAAGGCCCCAATCCCCAACATCTCCAGGTATAGCTAAGAAAGACTTCTGTCTTACATCCTGGAGAGCCACCTCCAGTCCTAGCACACAATATTGAGCTAGATGGACCACTGGTCCGACTTGCTATAAGACAGCTTCCTCCGCCTCTCTCTTCCACTCACGCTCCACTTTCAAGCTCCCCGCAGGTACATAGGCAAAGAAGGGGCATGCTGGAGGGAGGTGAGAAGGGGCAGGAAATGACTCACCTTTGGTGACTTCTAAAGAAGGTTTGGCCATCTCTTCTCACCTCTCATTCTCTCTTACTGTCAACGATGTCATGCTTACTCCAATCAAGGAAGCTCGTAGTCTAGGCTTTATATTTGACTCCTCGCTCTCCTTTACTCCTCACATCGAGGCAGTAGCTAAATCCTGTCGTTTCTTCCTGTATAATATTGCCAGGATTCGACCATTTTTGTCTGTCTCTTCTGCCAAGACTCTCGTTCACGCACTGGTTATCTCTCGGTTGGACTACTGCAACCTTCTTCTCTCTGGCCTTCCTTCGTCTCACATCAGTCCGCTGGTCTCTGTCCACCACTCTGCCGCTAAGATCATCTTCTTGGCCTGCCGCTCTGACCATGTCACTCCACTTCTGAAATCTCTTCATTGGCTTCCAACTCACTCCAGAATCCAATATAAACTTCTCCTGCTGACCTTCAAAGCTCTTCACGGTCTAGCTCCTGCCTATCTCTCCTCTCTCATCTCACACTATCGGCCCGCTCGTGCTCTCCGCTCCTCTGATGCCATGCTTCTCGCCTGCCCAAGGAACTCCACTTCCCTTACTCGGCTTCGTCCTTTTTCTTCTGCTGCCCCCTACGCCTGGAACGCTCTTCCAGAACACTTGAGAACTACAAACTCAATCACTGCTTTTAAAACTCAGCTAAAAACTTTTCTTTTCCCTATAGCCTTCAAATATTGAGTTTGTTCTGACTCTATACTGTTAGCTTCACCCTACCCGGTGCCTGTTTACACTTCCCTGTGCCTGTTTGCATTCTCCTCCCTCTTTATTGTTTACTACAACTTATTAGATTGTAAGCCTATGCGGCAGGGTCTTGCTATTTACTGTGTTATCTGTACAGCACCATATACATTGATGGTGCTATATAAATAAATAATAATAATAAAATAATAATAAATGGGCTCAAGATGCAGGAAGCCAGATTCCGCCTGGACATCAGGAAAAACTTCCTGACTGTTAGAGCAGTATGACAATGGAACCAGTTACCTAGGGAGGTTGTGGGCTCTCCCTCACTAGAGGCCTTCAAAGAGGCAGCTGGACAACCATCTGTCAGGTAGGCTTTAGGGTATTCAGTGGGGGGTTGGACTCGATGGCCTTGTAGGCCCCTTTCCAAATCTACTATTCTATGATTCTATGATTCTATGTATTGAAAATGGGCTGGATCTATTTATGCTGGGTCAACTGTGCTGACGGAAATTGTCCTCCGTACCCTCTTGCTTTCCACAGCAGCCCTTCCAGCCCTTTGAAAATGCTACGTGGAGAGTCAGAGCCCCTGCTGAATAGGCTGATCTGTGGTGTGGAGGGGAAGAGAGATCCCCAAAATTCAGGTGAAGGGACCATCCATGGGTGGAGCCCTTGCTCCTGTGGAAGGTCCCTTCCACTCACAGAAAGCAGAACCCTGCGTACAGATGTGTGTGTGTGTGTTGTGTGTGTTTCACACAATCTGCTATTAGTGGTTGTGCAAGCTATGGCTAGTATACCCCAAGAATTGCTTCCATACGGTCGCGATCTCTGTTTCATGCCACTTTCTTTCTTGTGGGAAGCTATGTGCATCACGGAAGCAACGCAAGCTCTTCCACTGTTGGGAATTTTGCGTTAGTTGCTTCCTCATCATGTCAATGGGAAAGCCACAACATTCTGGCTGAAGAGTGGCCATTATGTTTTCTAAATAAGTGAATAAAGTAACAATATTGTAAACAGCAACATGAATGAAATGTGGCTAAAGACTGCTGCCCGGGAATGCCTTGTGGGCGTTGTGATTTACCAGATGTGCTGCCTCTATGCATTTGGATCCTGTAGCATACGCCGCATTACATTTTTATCCTGTTTTTTCCTCCAAGTAGCTCAGAGCAGCACAGAAGGTTCTCCTCCCCCATCTTATCCTCACAACAACCCTGTGAGGTAGGTTAGGCTGGGAAAGAGTGTTGTTTCCAAGTTCACCTGGTGAGCTTGACATTCTCGCCCAGCCTCCCCAACCTGGTGCCCTTCAGATGTTTCGGATGACAACTCCTAGCATTCCTGACTATTGGCCATGCTGACTGGGGCTGATGGGAGCTGAAGTCCAAAACATCTCAAGGTTGGGGAAAGCTGCTCTAGCCACTTGTGCTTCCCATGATCCTGAGTGTTCTCCTCCTGGTCCAGGTGGCTGAGAAGTTATATGACAAAACTGCGGGCTCTTGTCTTGTGGAAATATCCCCACGCAATGCATTACAAGGCCTGACCATATGCATGTACTGTAATAGTAATCAGTTCCCACGGCTTTGCAACAATTGTTGGGGCCAAATTTGTCCCCACTGCATTCTGCAGCCTACTTAACCTGTCCCCTCTGAAAAGTTTGCTCTGGGATTTTTATTTTTAAAGGAAAACCAAGCATAAAATGCATTGTTTATTACTGATTATAAAGCCGAGATAGGTCAATTATTTGTGCATGCCAATGTAGTCTACAAATGGTGTGTCTGCTGTAATTCTCAGCCATAAGTTGAAAACTGTGTTAGAATGAGAAGCATCTTAAATCTTTATTAGACGACGATATTAAAGCTTCACTGATACAGAAATATCTCCCATCTGGGCCCCTCTTCCGTTGTTGTTGTTATTGTTGCTGTGAAATGTCTATTTCCCAAAGGAATACAGCCCATTTTAACCTGCTGTGGGACAGAACACCTGTTCCACATATCACTTCATATGGATAATGTACAGTTCCACCATTATCATGCAAAACAGCCGGGGCAAGCGAGACGACAGTTTCATGGGACGTGCAAGATTTAAAAGCAGTCACATTGGTATATCTAACACAGAGAGACAACGCTGCCCCCACCCCCCAGCCATCTCTCAGCCTGCTTGGAAACTTGCTAGCAGGAACAGCTCTCTCCTGCCCCTCCTAATAAAAGGGGAGGGGAGTAATAAAATAAATAAATACACCTCCCGTTACTGATACAGATTCACTTCTACCTTATTAGAAATCTGCTTGCAGAGCCAGTCTGTGACATGAACCAACTGTATCTTGGCTGCCAGTTACATATGATAATGTATGGCCCCAAAGTGGATAGATGGCTGTAATTCACTTGAGGGACTCTGCTTATGTCATAAAGCGCTTGAGCAGTTTATGAACAGCAACAGAACCTTGAGAGTGAATTACAGCCCTGCATTCACTCCTAGGACATCTGTCGTTGTTGTTGTTGTTCAATACAGAATATACAGATTTTTTTAAAAAAAAAATACAAGGGAAAAAAGTCCTCCATCCCAAAGTCTTTTATTTCATAAAACATTATGCTTTGCTTGTGTGTGTGTGTGTGTGTGTTTTAATTCTTTATTTGGAAGAGGCATTTGTTTAAGAGTTCTGGTCCGGTAGGTATGCCACAGATAGGCCAAATGTCTTAAAGGAACAGGCACTTATTCTCAAGCTGGCAAGCATATCTGCAACAAAGTGATGCTGTTTCATAAGGAAAGGGAAGTTAATGATGTCCTGCCAACCTGGGCTGAATTAATAAGGAGGCTAATTACACGATATAATTGTCCTGAACCACCTCCGCGTGGAGAGTAGTTTGCCAGATGCCCACGAGACCATGCCCATACTATGAAACTACTCTGTACATGATTAACTGTAACCCACCACTCTGAAAAGAACCCTGGGGATTATAGGATTACAGGGTGGCTGGAAACCTTGGGGTTTGGGTTACCCAAAGTTAAACAAAACCATCACTGTTCATGGAAAGGAGAACCCGTATCAGTAAAAGTGGTTTAAAACTGGAGTGTGTGTGTAGTCATGGCTGTCTTCTGTGTAGATAAGATCATCTCAGCAGCTGTCACTTCCCCTGCCATAATGTCACAGTGGTGAGAAGGCAGCGCACTTGCCAAAATCTGTTATTCAACCAGTCAAGATTCCTTTGCTATATTGAATATGGCAATATCCCCGAGAGAATAACATGCATGCTCTACCCTCTCTGCTACATTTGTTAAATACTTCCATCACCTACAACATGGTGACATTCTTTATGATATGTTTAGGGTGACCATATGGAAAGGAGGGCAGGGCTCCTGCATCTTGAACAGTTGTATAGAAAAGGGAATATCAGCAGGTGTCATTTGTATGCGTTCAGCACCTGGGGGGGATCTACACTACTGCTTTAAAGCACTTTATAACAGTTATAAAGCACTTTAACTGCTTTAAAGCACTATAAAACTGTTATAAAGCGCTTTAAAGCAGTAGTGTGGATCCCCCCAAGTGAAATCTCCTCTTCATCACAACAGTTAAAGCTTCAGGAGCGCTGCCCTATTTTGTATCTGGTCACTCTAGTATAGCTCCTGCAGCTTTAATTGTTGTGATGAAGAGGGAATTTCACCAGGTGCTGCATGCATACAAATGACACCCGCTGAAATTTCCCTTTTCTATATAACTGTTAAAGATACAGGAGCCCTTTCCTCTGTTTGTCACATGGTGGAGGACAAATTGCCACAGGAAATTACTGTAACGAAGACCATAATCTCCATCTATGGTCTCAGTGCTGGCTCCAGGATTAGGAGGGCCCTTGGAGGGAGACACCCGCAATGCACCCCTTTCCTCAGTGAGTCCACCTTCTCACCCCCATAGTCACCAGCTGCTATTGCTCCTCATCTTTTCTCTCGTGAGACTGTTCCTCCTTCTCACCACCACTACTGCCTGGGCCCGAGCAAGAGACAAGTGAACCAGCAGGTTGCAATGACAAAGAGAAGGAGCAATTGCAGGGGGCTCTTGTCAGTGGGCCCCTACTGGGGTGAGGACCCTCGGCAGGTGCCCAAGCCTGCCTACCTTTGATGCCAGCCCTGTATGGTGTGGACATGAAAAGGGATGTAACCTTCATGGCTACCCCTGTGTGCATTTAGCCCCTAGCTGTGGAGGCAGTTTGTTAGGCAAAACTGCCAGTTACCACTGGTCACAGGAGGTGAAGGCTCCATCCCATTGTTTCTTTCCACTTCAAAAGGTGTTTGTGGAGGTGTGAGATGACACAGCCAGCACTGTACAAATGCAGCAGCCGTGCACTTGCGTTTTGCTGGTTGCAGCACCGAATGCCTCAACTGGTTTTTCCTGACATGGAAAGTCAACTGTGAGATGGCCCCTTCCCTCTACCTGGCAGCAGTTTCACCCAGTGAACTCTCTCACCAGCCACCACTGCCTCCATTTGTGAAAGCAAATTGGGAGACTAGTATGGCATATGGGTTGGAGCTTCAGAATCTGGATTAGCATAGCATCTATAATCTACTTTAATCCAGTGCTAATGTGCTTGTGTGGCTATCAGGGTTTAATATACTCTAATTATAAATTGGGATACTGTCTTTTTTTGTTTTGTTTTTGGCTTTGGAACAGGAATGAAAAGCAAAATATCTTTTCACTCCCAACCGTGAAGGACTATTCATGGTTTGTGATTACAGAGGACCTGACTTGGCTGGCATTATACTCATGTAAAGGCACAGTTAGTTACTCCTTTCTGTTAAAGCTTCTGGTAGTTTATTCTCTGCGCTCTAGCATAACTGATCTAGAAAACCTTCCTCTCCTCTATTTTCCATGCAGTCTATTCTTTACAATGTAAAAAAAAATGCTACATTTGTCCTTTTTAAGGCTCCATAAAGATCTGCTATCAAAGTTTGGTAGCAATCAATTGAGTACATATGCAGGCCACATGTTGGCCACTCTTATTTCATCTGGAAAACAAAAAACAAACATCTGCTTTCTTGCAAATGCAATTTTCACAAGTTGATTATTCCACAGGTGTAAGCAAAAGTAGAATATTAGAAATTTTGGCTATGAGATTGAAGAGACGTTACTGAAGGGCTTTATAATATGCATATTTCTGCAAATTGTCTTTGACCATGTATGCTATTATCATGCACATTTGCTTGAAAACCTGCTGTTTGTTACATAGAGATTGATTTGCTCCTGCTGCTTAGTCCACAACTGAAGACACTCCTGTATTTCTGCCGTCATAATGAGCTGCTCTGGAGATTATTATGATGTCACAGAGGGCTAAGAGCTATACAGCCTCAAGTGATGAACAAGCAGCAGGAGCATATGATCAACACACAGTGGAAATGTTCCTATTTCTATTAACAGAAAAGTTGAAACCTTATATTTGACACCAGTTAGAATATATCACAATAGAGTTCAAAGACAAATACATATTTCACAGGTTGGCGCTTTTAAAATAAAAAACAACCCACCATTACTTTTTCATGAGTGAGATCTTTCATAACAACGGCTAAACCTACACTACTGCTTTATAGCAGTTTTGAAGTGCACTAATAACTGTTGAGGCACAGGATGCATTCCATATACCACTTCCACAGTGTTATTTTCCTGTTTTTTGTTCCACATCCGTACTGATTTGATACAAGGTGTAGATCTGTCCAGCTATTGCTGCTGTGACTACTACTAATGACTACAGATACTACTATTCATCAAGTACCTACATCAACTAGGCACTGTACATAGAACAAATGGTCTCTGCCTGTAGTCTTTCATGACCATTAAGGGGAAGAGAAACAAGAGTAGGTATTTGCCCACCTTAAATGTTGCTTGTCCATGTTTTCTGAATGACATAGGATGTCTCTACATTAAGGGGAACTTGTGTTGCCTTACTGGGGCTTTGTGCTACCTTGCATGATTATAATGGGCTGCATTACATGGACAGAGAGTGGTGAACACATGGTCTGTAATTGAAAACTTCTCTTCCTCTCTGTGCTCATATATTTTAATGAGACAGCACCCTCTAGTGGATGCTTTGTACCACAACTTCTGCTAGGAAATCCTACGATATTTCAGAAGAATTGGGATATTCAGGAGGTTATTTTAGAACAGGATAACTGGGGGAAGGCACGAGAGACATGCAGGAGGTTGATCTAAAGCATCTGCAAACTTCTGTGAGTGGCAGGTTATGAGCGTACTATGTATCGCTGGTGTAGGGACACTCATAGTATTGAAATATACTAATTTCTCTTTGAGAACATTGTAATATGCAACACAAAACTCCCAACATACCAGGATCTAACTTCCTTGTTCTTTGCCCTCTATTTCTTTGTTTCTGGAGCTGCCTCTTGGGAAGTGTGAAGAAAGAAAGGGAGGGAAGTTACTTTTGGAACTGTTTGACATTCTTAAGCTTATGAACTACAGTTGGGATGGGGTGGGGACTCAAAACTGGGGGCCCTGCAGCTACCTAGTGCTCTCATTTCTGGCAAAGTAACCAGTCATGAAGAGCACGCACTAGGCTTCAGTACTGGCCTGGATAATGTGTCAGCTGACCCCACAAATAGATCAGGGCCCACCAGGCCTTATAAAAGCCTAACATATGAGTCAGCTCCTCAGTTTGAGCCACCTTTGGCTGGTGTGGGGGACACAAAGGAAAGGAGGCTCTTGAATATTAACTTAATGCATCAGTATTTCAGGTTACCTGTCTTCTCAGTAAGTCACGATGCAGCATTCCTTTACACATTTGAGCATCCTCAGCTATGCAGCACCTCATACAGTATGTAGAACCGAGGGACCTCAATAACCTGTCTAATTACAGTGTGCCAAATATCAGTGGCTTGGTCAGCAACCGCTTATACTGGAACTCTAGACCCATTGCAGTCAACAGACTTTGCACTGCGGCAGGAGTAACAGCTCTATCCTGTGACTCACAGCACTTAAATGCCTCGAATGGTGTAGATCAACAACTATGCCAGCCCGTCATTACAAAACATGATGCTCTATCAGAATTGCAGTACCATTGTGCTGGCATCATTAGCAGATACACATGACTGTTTAACATCTGACTATGCCAGTAAGGTTAAAATCCAAGTTTTCTGGCCTATTTCGTTTCTGGATTTAGCTGGAAGCCATTGCAACCTTGATAGAGCTAGCATCACATCCAGGCAATTGACGATGCAACCATTTACTGCAGAAAGGCCCGGCGAGCACCACCAACTTGACAAGAGGCAGGCCATGTGAAACCTTAACAACTTGTCTGAGATTGTAACAAACTGCGAGAACACCTTGGCTATAATACCCTCCAGTATAAGTTAATAGACACCCAAGCATGGGATTCATGCAAAGAAAGTCACCTTGATTCCTTTGTTTTCCCCCCTTTGTTCTAATCTAGCATTTCATTATTCTTAGCCTCTAAAATTCAATAAAGCCTCAAGGTCTATGTGCCAGATCACAACTTATTTACATGCCACCTTCAGTGTTTTTCAGACCTTCCAAATATCAAAGCAAGTGTTGAATTAAACATTCATGAACAGGAACGCTTCAAAGTATTGTTTAATATGTTTAGGGCTGCCCTATCTATCAGATTGGCTAATCTAACTAAATTTAGCAGGGTCGGGGGGAGAAAATCCACTCGGCGCCATGAACGGCTGAAGAGTGCTTTCCCCTTTCTGGCTGCTAAGCTTGCTGTTTAGTTGTACAAATATTTGTGGGTTTGGCTATGGTGAGTGCTAATTTGTTATTCTAGCAAAAAGCTTCAAATTGTTTGGAGCGTGCTGGGAAAATGGTCACTGCCTTTATGCACATGACATGCAAATAGTGTAAGAAAAAACCCTGCACTACTGAGGGGACCTTACAAGTAAGTGCTTGTGAAGAAAATAAGTTCCGTTTCCAGTGGTTGTTTCCTGGTATGCTGAACATCACTGCTTGTGAAGTCCTGCACTGGGCAAGCATGTTAACTTGCATATTTTTCAAAAAGTAAGAATGTAAGAAGAGCCATGTTGGATCAGACCAAGGTCCAGCATTCTGTTCACACAGTGACCAACCAGCTGTCATGGGAAATCCACAAGCAAGACATTAGAGCAACAGCACCCTCCCGCCCATGTTCTGCAGAAACTGGTGTACATAGGCATGCTGCTCCTGATACTGGAGGTAGCATAGAAATCCCAGGGTCCCTGGGAGGGCATCCCTTGGATCATTGGTTACTATAATATTTTATGAAGTATAGCTTCCAAATCACGTGAGGTACTGGTTCCTCTCTATTCGGCCCTGGTTAGGCCTCATCTAGAGTATTGCGTCCAGTTCTGGGCTCCACAATTCAAGAAGGACGCAGACAAGCTGGAGCATGTTCAGAAGAGGGCAACCAGGATGATCAGAGGTCTAGAAACAAAGCCCTATGAAGAGAGACTGAAGAGAGACTGAGAGACTATGAAGAGGGCCTTGTCACACAGAGGAGGGCCAGGATCTCTTCTCGATCCTCCCAGAGTGCAGGACACGGAATAACGGGCTCAAGTTAAAGGAAGCCAGATTCCGGCTGGACATCAGGAAAAACTTCCTGACTGTTAGAGCAGTGCGACAATGGAATCAGCTACCTAGGGAGGTTGTGGGCTCTCCCACACTAGAGGCCTTCAAGAGGCAGCTGGACAACCATCTGTCAGGGATGCTTTAGGGTGGATTCCTGCATTGAGCAGGGGGTTGGACTCGATGGCCTTGTAGGCCCCTTCCAACTCTGCTATTCTATGATTCTATGATTCTATGATTCTATGAACAAAACTTCTAGTATTGTAATCCTAGTTGGAATAAATTAAGGAGCTACCTAGCTTAACTTAAAGTCCATAGTTCCAATGCATATGGTAGAAAAACAAGTTAAGAAGTTGTGTAAGATATTTCTATACCTGTTTTTGGTAATGGATGGTTAGTGAAAACAATCCAGATTACCTGGTTCCATGACATTCCAGAATTTCATTGGCATGCCACATCGGAATAGACAGGGATATTATTCACCTCACATACCAAGGCTTTTCAGAATTCAACCTACAGTGTGTGATCTGAACAAACTAATTGGGGACTTCATCTTGAATTACAAGAAAAATTTAATAAGAACAGCAATAAAAATGTCTTTTACTCAAGACTCGCATATGCTCTTAGTATACTGCCGCCATGGCTCTGGTTGCCAAGTCGTGATAATGAACCAGAATACATTTGGGTAAAGATTGTACATTCTCATCAGACATTTCCCCAGGTGGGAAAACACAATAAGTTCTGGAGTGAAAAATATGTTAAAATTCTACTTCTGTTTATATTGTGAATGTGTAAGGTTTTTAAAAAATGAACTCGTGCCACCTTTTTCTGGGAATCATTTTCTCGGTAGACTCAATGATTAGTGCTCCATTTCTGAATTTAGTTGTGATGGATTTTGAACATCACAAGGAATGCCAGATCTACACCAAGAGGGATATAACACTTTGAAAACAGTTTGAAAACTATATGGAGTGTGTCCTGGGCCCCAACAGTTGTCAATACCGTTAGAAACCGTTTTAAAGCAGTAATGTAGATCCTGCCCGAGCTATGGTACATAATCCACCCAGAAGAGGGCAGACTGCAAAACAAGATGTTGGGAAATTTTCCATTTCCCAAAAGAAGAACTGCTTGGTGACAGCAAAGAGGACCAAGCACAAAGGAGTCATGCTCTGTTCCCTCTGCTGCTGGCGGACACCCCTCCAAATGAGAAATGTAAAATTGGTGCAGTGAGCCCTATGACATTGAAGGGACCTCTGTGTACCATGGTATCATCCATTTCTCAACCAGAGAGGCATCTGATCATGTGTCAGAGTCATGCTCTATTGCTGCTCCTCCATAAAATTATTATTATTATTATTATTATTATTATTATTATTATTATTATTTGTAAAAGAACAGGTGTTTTGAGTTATGATTGTTTATTCATTTGTACTATGGTTAAATACCTGTTTGACATGAGGTAAAAGTGACTGCTTAGGCCTCAAACCTCTGCTGACAGGGGCCTTGATTACAGTTTCTAAGGAGGGTAACACCTTTGGCAATTAGAGTACTGAATGTAAATGTCCCTGACATCTATACTGATCACGGTATTAGAAGAGACTAGGCTGATTGATAATTTAAGGGTCACTCTAGAACAGCCTTCCCAAACCTGGAGTCCTTCAGATGTTTTGGAATTAGGTTCCCATCAAGTCAGCATGCTTGGCCAATGATCAGGAATCCCAAGAGTTATCATTCAAAACTTCTGGAGTAAACCAGGTTGGGGAAAATGGCTCTAGAAGAACTTCTGTTGGCCTTTGGGTAAAGATCATTGGAATGGAGTCCTGTGAGGTGGTTGCATGTTACTGGCTGGAGGCTGTGGCCCGCAGGGAATAAACGGGGCATACACAGGGCCAATCTGTTAGAGCTGAAGTCAGATAGAAAAGAGCCTCAGATACTTTTCAATTTGCAGGGCATGAGGATGTGGACAGGATGCTTGGAAAGGTGTGGCCTGCTGCTAGGGTGCTGGACCGTTCCCTTTCCTGTTGGATTGGATGTTGTTTTTATTTTTTTATTCTGCAATTGTTATGTTTTTGTTGTGTTTTATTGTTTTAGTCAATTTTAATTATGCCTGTAAGCCATCTTGAGTGGCATGTATTTTGGGGGGTAGAAAAGCGAGACACAAATCTAGTCAAGTCAACAAATAACAGATATTGGGATAGTTAATGAAAATAGAATTTTTTCATGATTCTGGTACAGAATTCGCCATTCATGTTTGGAAAGCACAGATGTATCTCGTCATCAAAATGAACTTTTAAAGATCATTATGCCATTTCCATGACTAGCATTCCGATGTAGTATAACTACCCTCAATTTGTTAGCATTTCTGTCACACCTTTCTGTGCCAAGAAGTGAGCAGCTTATTCATTTGATGTCCACTCTCTCCAAGAAGTGTTTTGTACTGCTGAGTTTCGAGTGCATGTTGGAAATGCTCCATTCAGCTACAGCAATAGACAATGGAAGGGAGAGGAAAATCTGGAGACAACCAAGCCCCCGGAGTGGCTTTTCAAGGCCTGTAGTGCAGTACAGAGGGAAAGGTGCAGTGGCAAAGAGAGAGAAAAGTTCCATTGCGTGAGAGGAACCTCATTCATAATTCCGGATACTACCCAATATCAGAGTGATGTACTCAGGAACTCTGTATATAAAAAAAATACTTCCCCCATTCCTTGAAACCTGGACCTAATCTACACCAAGCAGGATATTTCACTATGAAAGCGGTATGAAAGCTGTATATAAAAGGCAGGAGCCACACCATGCAGCATGTAGCGCTATGAAAGCGGTATATGGAATGTGTCAATGGGCTCCAACAGTTGTCAGTACACTTCAATACCCCTATAAAGCAGTAGTGCGGCTCCTGCCTTTTATATACCGCTTTCATACCACTTTCATAGTGGAACATCCTGCTTAGTGTAGATTAGGCCTTGATTTCAAAAAGCAGTTTTAGTTTCATTGAACTTCTGCGTCACAATATGTAGCTGTTGGATTGTTCCACACAACCTCCCCTGAGATCGGTTTTGGCTGCAAGGATTTCTAAAGCCTCTAAGCACTTTTTGAGCTAAGCTACACTCACCCCTCTCTCTCTCTCTCTCTCTCTCTCTCTCATACACACACACACACACACACACACACACACACATGCACACACTCACATCATCTTCATCAAATTCTTCCATGGTGTTTGCTGCTTCTAATTTGCTTATTTTGATGAACAGAGAGAATGCAAAACAGCCAGCAGCTTCTCATTTGCCCAAAAAGGAAGGCAGAGGAAGTCTGCACAACAAACACACAGGAAGGGTGGCTAATGATATAGGAGCATCACATACGCGGCAATATGGGAGCATTCTTCTCTTGATGCATGAGAGACTTTAGCACGTGCATTGGATTAATGGGTGGGAGACAAAGAAAAGGGCCTTGAATTAACCACAAAAGCAATCTATGGATGGCAAGTATCTCTATAAAGTGAATATATAGCATATTAATCATAAAGCAAGCAGCTGAATGCATGTAAATTAGATATATAAAAAAAGCTTGGGTGTAGGATATAGGGCGCACAGAGTATGTTAAAAAGATGCCTGGATTTCTAAGGGATTTGCACACAGAGGATTTTTTAAAAAAGAAGTAGTCCAAGTAAACTGCATATCAGGTCTTTATAGACATTCAATACAGTGGAATACAATTTTAGATTAAATACAAACAATGATACCTTACTGCACTTTAATTATGATTCTAGTGTTCTGACCTTAATCATAATTACAATGCCCTGATATTATCACTGTATTTTCCCCCTATCAAATTTTGTTACTTGACTCCACTGTCCACAGACTGCTGCCATAGCTACGTTTCTCAACAAAGCTCTCAAACATTTTGTTAAGTTTTCTCCAAGTGGGAAGGTCAGCCTTTAAATGGTAAATTGCCTCTGTAAGAAATGGCACTGGGATATTATCTTTGTAATAACCCTTTTATTTACAGGTTGCACAAGCATCCCAGTAGCCCTGACAAATTCTCTAGCCACTAAAAAATCCAACCTTTGAGTGCATGTAGACAGAATGTATACAGTGAGGTTTCTTATATCCATTTGTTTCTGTGATCTATGTTAGGTAAGGATGTTTTACAACAGGAAAAGCAATCTGTATAGCCTCTAGCCAGAGTGTATGGCCATTTTTCACATCCTTGTTTCATTTAGAAGTTATGTACGTTCTTTTAATAATTTTTTTTTTTTTAAAAAAACGACCTTTGTTGTTGTCATCATTGTAAATAGTTTTTTCTTTTTCTTTTTTGCATTTTGCCAAAATTTCTTTGCTTCACACCACTGCCCACAGCCTGCCATCATGGCTACTGGTCTGGAACAAAGCTCTCAAACATACTGAAAACTGGCAAGAGGAACTATGCAAAGGAGAACAAAACAGTAAACCAGCCATTAAGCAGAGACTGGAATCAAAACAAAATATTGCAGAAAATCTTGGGAAAATAATATTGACTTCAGGCAGACTCTTTTTTAACAGGTAGTGATGCTTCTTTATCTAAAGACTAGAGGTGCAGGGTGGGGTTTGAAACTCTGTGGGAGATCCAGTTAAATCCTGGCTCAGCCATGAAACTCACTCGCTGGTCTTGGACAAGTTGCTATCTCTTCCCTAACCAATTCAAGGAGTAATTGTAAGGATAATATATGATAAGGATATATTGAAAGCCACCTATCCCATCCTTAGTACATGTCAGAAAAGAAAACTAAATAAATAATTAGTGTATTCAAGTGTACAAGAATCTTTGAGAAGAGAAGACTGAGAGGAGACATGGTAGCACCCTACAAATACTTGAAAGGTTGTCACACTGAGGAGGGCCAGGATCTCTTCTCGATCATCCCAGAGTACAGGACATGGAATAATGGGCTCAAGTTACAGGAAGCCAGTTTCTAGCTGGTCATCAGGAAAAACTTCCTGACCATTAGAGCAGTACAACAATGGAACTAATTGCCTAACGATGTAGTGGGATCTCGAGGCGTTCAAGATACAGCTGGACAGCCATCTGTCAGGTATGCTTTATTTGGATTCCTACATTGAGCAGGGGGTTGGACTCTATGCCTTAAAGGCCCCTTCCAACTCTAACATTCTATGAACTAATGATATAGAGTGTCTCTACATTAAGCAAACCCCCCACAAAAACTTTCACCCTTACTGTGGCTTTCTACTTTAGGGTTCTTTGCTGTATTAAGATGGCCCCTTTATATGGCAGACACATGAGGTTTAAATCAAGGGAGTGCAGCCCCCGGGAAAGCCAGGATTTATTTCTGAGTAGATGTAAGATCACTCTGTAAGTCTGTAACCCTCAGCACACTTACTTGGGAGTAAGCCCATTGAACTTAAAGGGGTGATCTTGGTGGGGTTGGTGATCAGATCTGCCTCCCATTGTTACATGGAAGCATTTTACCCTCTTCTCCCTCTGATCGCAGACACAGGAAGTCCTTCCTTGGCAAGTTCATACCACAACACCAGCTTTACACACTGTCAATTTTGCACCATTAAGGATTTATTCCTAATTTCTAATCTTATTTCTAAGCTTTTTTTTAAAAAAAAATGGAATAAGGTGGGGGGGGGGACTGCAAAAAACATTCTGTTTGTTGGCAACATCATGAAATTGACCTGCAAACTTCTATGAACAGCTAGTCATAAATGTGCTATAAATCACTCATTTAGTGAAGCCCATAAAGATTGTATAAGATAGATATAGACATATTCCTCATGGAAGCAATAATTTTAATCTCCTTGTGCAGATGCTTACCCAGGTCTTAAAGTGTTCAGGATGTGCTTAGATAGACCAGTGTGTATTACATCTAGCCAATATGTTTAATAGCAAAGGCAGATAGACAACTTTACACCTCATGGTACAATTTCTATTTCCCTAGGTAGCCCATAACTTTAAGGAAAACATCTACCCTTGGTTGGATTAGTCCAGGTGGGCCTATTCTACATTGACCACTCTGGACTCTGGACTCAGATAGAATGCTTCCTTCTTAAACTCTGCAGCCTGGAGAGAATTGAATCTGCAAACACAGAGCTGTCTGCCTTCCACTGCTGACCCGAGAGATTTCAGTACTAGAACAACAGGATGCAGTTGGGTCCAAATCACACACACTGGTCATCATCACAATTCTCCTTTTCCTGACATTCCAATGACAATTCTTTGAAATATTTGAATCTTTAATAAATGGTGTTGTCTATTTAAAGTAAAGCTTTGCATTCAAGCTGGCCAAAGTCCAGCCCAATTCAGGCCACTCAAAGTTGCAGTTAGAAGAGCAGGTATGGTTACTATTGTGATAAACTGGGCTAGAGCCTAACTTCTACCGCACACTGGTGATGTCAACAATATTAATGTCAAAAATACTTTGATTAATATATATTCCCAATATTAGTTAATAATTGTTTATTAATAACATTGACTTGGGATCACTGTTTTAAGATTAAATCATTTACATTATTTCCTGCATCTGCAAGATGATGTTACACTATCCCCATTAAATATTTCTTATGTGAATATTTTAGAGCTCAGAGTTACCATCCTGACTATTATGATGTTAAAGAGGCTTCCAGTTCAGCTACCATATAGAAAAAGTGGGTGTCAGTCAATGATAATGTGCATTGTTAAGACCAATCTGTTAATAGGGTCAGAGACCCTCTACCAAATCTTCCATTCATTGGTTGTGAAGCATGGTTGGGTGGTATCTCCTGTAGCAACCAACTTGGTTCCTCTCTGACTGTTTCCAAAGACATGAGAGGTGGGGTCTGCTCTAAGGTGGGTATCATCTCATCTAGATTATGTACAATCCGTAAGGTTGAACTTCTGAGTTTCTTATTACAGCTGGCATTGCTGAGAGGAGGCTTCAGTGTGTTTTATATCACCTGGATATGAGTGAGATGTAAACCTGTGTGGGACTAGGTTTGTGATGATGACTATGTACCCATCATTTACTGTCATTTGTGTTTCTTTGCCATGAGTAGAAACAGAACTTGCTCCTCACGATCATTCAGCACATCCAAAATGAAAGTAGCAAAAGGTCTTAAGATATCAGTGCGGACAGCTCATCTCTCACTTTGTGGCTTCTGCGCAATGTCAGGGCTGAGCGTAAGCAGCCCACTTCTATAGTTAACACCTGTGTAGTGTTCAATAAACCAGTCCCACAAGCCTCATTTGGTATCTCCAATGTGTCGTCTGTTATGTTCCTGTCAATGATGGAGCACATAATTCATTTAGAGGGACAGGTTGAAGTGTTTGGGAATGACAAATTAAGATTTACTTCTAACATCCCTGATGAGGTCTTGTTGCATTTACCAGGTTTATAGATCTGTTTCATGGGAATGTACTTGATAAAGTTGCATTTGTGGGTTGTTGACTGAATGAACAAAGTAATCCATTATGTATTTGTATCTGGTTTAGACATGAATGGAGATCAGGAACTTACTAGCTATAAGGAATTCTTCCTGATTTTGCACAAGTCTGAACAAAATATATCAACTGGGGAGGGGAGGGATCTGTTTAATATCAGAGGGCATGGGATGTGGTCCCATAAACTTAAAAGGTTTTCAGATGCAAATTTGACAGCTCATACAAAGGCAGGAAAATCTCTAGGAATACTTAATACAGATAAAATAAGATATAACCTGCATATAGAATTAATCAAACAGTGTTGCTGTACTATATCTCTCCATTGTCCCAAAGTAATCTAACAAGCTTACAGAATTTCTCGCAGCTTTCCTGCTCTATTTTCTCTTTCTAGACTGAGATATGTTGTATCCATTTAGTTTTTACCAGCATGTAGGTGCCTTAATCAGAGGTTTTATTTCTGGCTTCAGTGGGGCTAAGCTAATTTAGGTCAGTAGTTTCACTTGTTTGTCCCGCTGTCGCCGTCACCATTGCTGTGTGGCTTGGAGTCTCTAACTGGCAAGGCCTGGGAGCTAGCAAGCTGATCCCTAGCAAAGTTGCAAAAGAAGCAAAGAAACTGAATATTCAAGGAGTCAGACAGAACCAAGAAGCTGAGCAGAAAAAGGTGTTGCACCATCTACGCACCAACTAGGCAGTTTTATAGCTGCCTGTGCTGGCCCGCCCCTTTCTGGAGCATTAGCAGAGCCCTCCTGAGTAGGACTATGAGAGGCTATGCTTCTTAGGCCTTAGCTAGACCTAAGGTTTATCCCGGGATTTTCCCGGGGTTATCCCTGCCTGCTCCCAGGATCCCCTGTGTGTCATTTACATGAACAGGGATGACCCTGGGACAATCCCGGGATAAACCTTAGGTCTAGCTAAGGCCTCATTCTGGACTTCTTCTCAGACTTTGTGTCATCTCTGCTCTTGGAGTCTTGGTGTGATGATTGCAGACTATCTGTAGGTGTGTGTGTCTGTGTGTGCATTGAGTCCCCTGAAACTACAGTCTAAGTGGGGCAGTTTCTACGTAGGTGGCCTGAAGGTATTTATCAGGGTCCACTGAGCCCTCTGGATTCCCATACATACTAGAGCCATAGGTAGGGGCCTCTTCTGATGTCTCATTTAGTTCTGGCTCTGGCTGGAAGGTGGTGGGACATGGAGAGATCATAATAAACCACTCTGATGCAAGGCAACATTGTCTCCTCAATGACAACTAAGTGAAAATCACAACAAGCAAGCCATCTGAAAATGTTTACTCTCGTCTTCATCTTATGTTGTTAGAAAGAGCAGCCTACATGAGCCGTGTGTGTGTGTGTTTGTGTGTGTGTGTACATGAAGAGAGAGAGAGAGAGAGAGAGAGAGAGAGAATGTAAATAGAGTGTTACTCAATTAAAGTTCAGATCCATTTAATGGTTCAATAATATCATAACACTAAAACAGGGTGCTAACAGGGGAGTTTTCAAGAGGCATTTAAAACTTGCCAAAAATTTTGCCTCTAGAATCAAATGTGGGAGAGTGTTCCCCTGTGTGGGTGCCACCACTGAAAAGACTCACTTATGTACCTCCACCTGGCAGCATTCCATTGGCCATGGAAAAACCAGTAAGATCCTCAGAAGATCTCAAACATTGACTAGCTATATATACAGGAAGACTATCAGCTAAGTATCCTGGTCCTGAATCATTTTGTATGTCAGCAACAAAACCTTGGACAAGGATTGGTAGCTAATAGTCAGCCAGAGCAATACTTTTAACAGTGGTATAGTATGTATATATAGAAATGCTTCGCTGAGCATCCAAACTGCTGCATTCTGCATTCAGCTTCCAAACCACATGCGAGGGCAGTCCCACATGGAACACATTACAGTAGGTGAGGTTCCCAATGCACGCCTTACAGTGGCTAGGCTATTCCTATCCCAGAATGATTGTCGTTTGCATCCTAGCTGAAGCTGGTGATGGATGCTGTAAGCCATTGAGCTCACCTGGGCCTCTAGTGACAAAGATGGATCCAGAAGCATTCCCAGACTTTGTAACTGTTCCTTCAGAGGGAGTGCAACCCTGTCCAGAACAGGTGAACAGCTCAATTCCTTGATCTGAGAACAATCCACCCATTGGGTCTCTGTCTTCTCAAGATTCAGCTTCAATTTATTAGCTCTCATTCAGCTCATAACTGTGTCCAAGAACCTATTTAGAGTATGCACTGCCTTTTCTAATTAAGATGATTGAGAAAAATAGAGCTGAATGTCATCAGCGTACTGATGACACCTTACCCCCATCTCCTAATGACAACTCCCAGTGGCTTCATGTACATGTTAAACAGCACTGGGGACAGAATAGTGCCCTATGGCAGCCCATAGTTTGACTGCCAGGAGGCCAAGGCACAGTCACCCAATGTTATCCTCTGGACCTGACTTTGTGATCACCATCAGATGATGCCAACAACTCCCAATTCACGGAGCTGGAGGATACCATGGTCAATGGTATCAAAAGCCACTCTGAGAGATTGAGAAAAATTAACAGAGTCACACTACCCTGCCTCTCTCCCAAAGAAGGTCATCCATCAGGGCAACCAAAGCTGATTCTGTCCCCAAACCAGGCTTGAACCCAGACTGGAATGGATTGAGATAATCAGTTTAATCAAGTCTGGACCAACAGAGCAGAAAAAGTCCTTGATTATTATATATTTGTGGATATAATCTTTTATAAAATGCTTGGTTTTCAAAAACAGATGGTTAAACTCATGTTTTTCTGACTTGGGAAAGATGTAGTGAACAAACCATAACACTGAAGTTGTAGAGACTTCGTTTAGAAGCAAAATCAACACCGGAGATAAATTTTCCTCTTTCAGGAGTTAAGCTTCTGATCAACATTCTTTTAAGCATTTCACTTCCTTATTTACCCCTCTTCTAGAGAGTCCCTACATTCTGAGGGTTAACTCATTCATGACATCTACTCTATCAAGGTGGGTGAAATAGTTGCCAAGTCCACTTCTGTGTCATTTAAGCTGCAATATCCATGTGATTTTTAACACTGGAAAATCACATCTAAGGGCACAATCCTATGCGTGTTTAGACAGGAAAAAGTCCTACAACTCCCAGCATTCCCCAGCCAGCAGTGCTTTACTAAGGAATACTGGGAGTTGTAGGACTTTTTTCCTATCTAAACATGCATAGGATTGAACCCTATAATGTCGAAAGATAGAAGTGGAAAACTCAAGGCAGTGAGGACTAAACAACTTGGCCACTCACATATGGCTTTTTAACTTTGTTTCATGTAACTGGGAATATTTGACCTTCTCCAATGACATCATAGCATGGACAATATAAACACAATGGCCTACACCGATTCCCAGATGTTTTCAGTGTAGATACTTCACACCAGCTGCTCTTTCAATCAGCTTTGACTGAATGCTACCCAGTGGTAAACTCATTGTAGACAATCTTCTTTCCCGCAGTGAAGTGATGGTTTAATGTCCTCCTAATTTATATTCCCTCTCTCTTACTCTTGACTGTTGGAGGTGATACTTAAAAATACTTGGTGGCTGTAGTTTATGTGTGAAGCAGACAGATTGTATCTGTAACATCTAACTCACAATAGCAACAATAAAACAGGCTGACGTGTGTTTTTCTGTGTAAACAGTTTCTTCTGAACATGGAGCCAGTGAAATGTTTTGAGAACTTTGACTTTTATGACCATATTTATCATCTCTTTTGGAACATTTCCTCATGGAGCTACATTTGTATATTTTACATTCTCTGGAGAAATAAAAAGTATTTAAACATAAAATAGTGATGTGGCAGACATTTTACGAGGCCTCTTGCAACATGTGTACATGGACAAGTCATGCTGGGACAATTTTTTTAATGATGTAAGCAGGGGTCCTGTAAATATGCAAGTTCCAGAAAAGGGTGGAAAAAGCAGAGCCTGGAGCTAAAATAATTCCAGAAAGAGAAATAAAAAGAATTTGCATTCCAATATGAGGGAAGGAAGAGACTGATTGGATGTGGTGCTTAAGAAATCAAGTACGGGGCTTTGAATTGTGATTTAGAAAACAAAAACAATGCAAACTCATGATCGAGTGGTCTCCCTTACAAATGAAGTATCTAACTGGCATTGGCATGTGATGACAGGTCTTGCCAAGGCAGTAAACTTGCATTTCATTGGTGGTTAGGGGCAGTATCCCATGGTGTCATTCTCCAAGCTCAAATAGCACAAGCAGAACTCCAGCAAATCTTTCTGTTGAACAAGCGCTTGCGCATTACACTTACCTAACAGATTGCGCGCATGCGAATCTAACTTTATTTACTTATTGTTTTAGTAAAGCATTTTTATAGTGCCACCTCTCCATTTCTGGCATCATGGCGCTTTAGAATAACTCATCTAAACCGTTGCCATTAAAAGCCCTCAATCCACATTAAAATTCAAACCACCACTCCCCCAAATTCTTGTGTAAATAAAAACACCTTACACAGAAGTTTCAAGCAGTGTACAGTGGGAGCCTGTCTAACTTCCACCGGCAAATCGTTCCATAGCCAGGGGCCAGCAACTGAAAAAGCCCTGGGCCCTGCCCTGCTCCTGCAAACTAGACTGCTGGTAGTGGGACACCAGGGTGAGGTGGGCACTCAAGTAACCAGGGCCTAAGCAGTGCAGGGCTTTATATACAATTAATAAAACCTTGTAGAGCACTCTAGCAGCCAGTGGTAGCCAGTGGAGCTCTCGAAGCACTGAAATGACAGAAGACCATTTTGGGAGCCCCTTGACAAACCTGACTGCTGCATGTTACATGGCCTGTAGGGTGCTGGATTTGCTTCAAGGGAAGCCCTGTATAAAGCAAGTTGCAATAATTAAGCCTGGACGTGACCAGGTCCTGCACTGCGGTAGTGAAACTGGCCTCTGACAGAAAGGGGCAGAAAGGTTGGTAAAAGTCGCTCCAGATCACAGCCCCCACTTGTGATGACATGGTGAGGGACTGGTTGAGGATGACACCGAAGTCTCGAGCTTCTGTCACAATCCACGGTTGGATTCCTGAGAACAACACACCTCTGACCTCCTTCATCCAATCTGCCAACTGCCGACCTCAACCAACCAACAACAACTCGGTCTTATCTGGATTAAACTTCAGCTTATTTCTGGACATCCAATTACAGATCTCAGCCAGGCACTGAGACAGAACAGCGACCACCCCACTGAGGTCTGAGCCACTGAGATGTAAAGCATACATATGATACCTCAACCCCTGGGCTCTAATTAACTCTGCCAACAGCCTCATATATACATTCAACATGAAAAGTGAGAGGATGGAGCCCTTTGGAACTCCACAGGGGACGGTTGTAAGGACAGATGCACAAGTGCCCATGGTAACCAACTGAGCCTTTCCATCCAAGTAGGACTGGAACCAGGCAAGAGCCAGTCCCTCCAGTCCCACTTGGGTCCTCGACTGTCTGATCAACAATTCATGATCCACTATGTCGAAGATCCAATAATAGCAAAATGGACAGATGACCTTTGTCAATCACTAAAAGAAGGTCATCACAGACCACAGCAAGGGCAGTGTCTGTGCTGTGTCCAGGCCTGAAGCCGGATTGAAAAAGATCTAAGAAATCTGAGTCATGGAGAAACTGTTGAACCCAGTCCAGTACCACTTTCTCCACCACCTTGCCAAGAAAAGGAAGGTTGGACACTGATCTGTAGTTTGACGACAGTGATGGAAAAAGAGTTGGTTTCTTGAGGAGTGGCCACACAGTAGCCAGTTTTAGGTAGGTGGGCACCCTAGCCTCCATGATGGATGCATTCACCACTGCCATCACAAGTGGACCCACAACCGACCTAGCAGGATGGATCAACTATGGATCTAGTCTGCAAGTGGTAAGCCAGAGCTGGCCAAAAATCCCCTCCAGTTCAGTCAAGGATACTGGGCCGAAGCAATCAAGCATAGGCCATGTCCTGAAACTCTGCAGGTAAACCTGGAGGGAAACTTGCCCTAGTCCCTCTGATCTTATTGGCAAAGAAATGAGCAATCTCATCACATCCATCAACTGTAGGCTCTGTTACCATTGCTGCACAGTCGGGATTTGTCAGGATGCGAATCACTGAAAACAAGCCTGCCTGCCGGTTCTTTGTTGCATCTAAGCATGAGGAGAAGAAGGATTTAGTTGATTCTCCTCTTGTGCAGAGTTCAGAACCTAGTTTGCTCTAGCACAACATCATTTGTGCTAGCGGAATGGCACAGTTGAATACCACCTTAGATATCCACAGCCCACAAATTGTAGCCTAAGTGGTTGAACACATGACAGGATTTCTATGACACAGGATGGGTGCAGGTTGATAAGTGTTTTCTAGTCAATCAAAGGTAGTTAATCAAAGTTAATCAAAGATAGCAAGATACCAAGTGTGTGTGTGTGTGTGTGTGTGTGTGTGTGTGTGTGTGCGGTCCAGGTGAAAACCCACAAAGAGATCCCAATTAGGAGTCTACCCACTCTGTTTTTAAATCTAGCATGAAGAATTGGATGACATGCTCTCTTGCTAATTCTAGACTTTGTTCCTTGAAGTGTCCTTTGTAAATTCAGTATATAAATTTCCAGGATATAAGTGGATTTCCTTTTAAAAAGAAACATAAACACAAGATTGAAGTTGTAACAGGAAGCTTTTGGTTACTACAACAAAGATGGCATTGAATTCTATAGGTAGTTAATTAAGCAGATGGATCTTTCTTTCTTTCTTTATTTATTTATTTATTGGATTTATTAGCCAACTTTCAAATAATATAGTGCTCCTTATGACACAGTACACCTTAACTCATCCTATTAAACAAATAAACACAGCAATTAAAAAAAATCACAGCTGACATATTCAGTAGAATGCATCAAAAGCCTGTATAAACAAAAACATCTTTACCTGCCAGGGGAATCTAACAGGCTGTGGTATAGGGATAAATATTGCTGTGCAGGTCCTCATTATGACAGTATCCATAGCCATGCCTCAAAGGATAGTCCAAAATTGGAGGTGTGTTGATCCAAGTCAACAAACCAGTTCTAGGAATGATCATCTGTAAAATTTATGGGCCTTAATTGCAAGCCACTGCCAAATACTTTCCATTACAACAAGTACCAATATATTGTTGCTGGAGAAAAATCATTAACCCCCAGCTACTGTGAGGACTGAAGCTAAACTCAGAGGGAATAGGAAAACTGAGGGGGTTAGCAGATGACGTCAGCATCCCTTCTAATAAAAAGGTGCTGTCACTGCATCCCTGACAGCCCTGGCTCTCCATTATACCACCAGTAACAGAGCAAGCTGGCAACCCTCCTGAAGAAAAGAAGATCCACAAAGTGGGAGCCATTACAAAGAAGGCTCTACACCAGGGCATTTCCTGCAACTGATGATTCAACCATTATTATTATTATTATTATTATTTATTTATTTATTTATTTATTTATTTATTTATATAGCACCATCAATGTACATGGTGCTGTACAGAGTAAAACAGTAAATAGCAAGACTCTGCCTCATAGGCTTACAATCTAATAAAATCATAGTAAAACAATAAGGAGGGGAAGAGAATGCAAACAGGCACAGGGTAGGGTAAGCAGGCACAGGGTAGGGTAAAACTAACAGTATAAAGTCTGCACAACATCAAGTTTTAAAAGCTTTAGGAAAAAGAAAAGTTTTTAGTTGAGCTTTAAAAGCTGCGATTGAAGTTGTAGTTCTCAAATGTTCTGGAAGAGCGTTCCAGGCGTAAGGGGCAGCAGAAGAAAATGGACGGAGCCGAGCAAGGGAAGTAGAGGCCCTTGGGCAGGCGAGAAACATGGCATCAGAGGAGCGAAGAGCACGAGCGGGGCAATAGTGTGAGATGAGAAAGCACATGTTTGGATTGTCTACCCACATTGTAACTATTCACACTTGGCACTACCAAGAAAATTGACATCTACACAGCACAAAGGGATATAAAACCATTGTAAATTTGTATCACTGTTGCTGAGCCTTTCCCTTGTCATCTATTGAATTGATTCAGGGAGATAAAACACTGCTGTTCTTTGAATTGAAACACACCTCCTTCCACTTTTTAATGCTACCATCACCACAGATACCAGCAAGGTATCATGTTCTAAGGGAGAAAGTTGCTAACAGGATGAGGTTATTTTAACAATTCTTCAACATTTTCCTTCCTGAGCCATACTGGCTTTGCCCGAGGCATTTTTTAGGCAACAGGAAGAGCTCCTAGCTGAGTGTAAAGTTTATATTTAATTTTGTCTCATCACAATCTCACAAAATAATTGCATGTTTATGACCACTCCTAGCTGTGAAAAGGGCAGACAGATTTTTATCTGGTTCATTTAATTTTTGCCGTGCCTGGACTCTTCCAAAGTGTTTGGGGAACCCTGTCCTTCTGCTCTGTTAAATATTGCCCCATATCTAAACTGTTTATAAGTAGGCAGTGGGAAAGAGGAGAAAGCGCAATGAAAGACAAGCTGCTCATCTCTTCACTTCTCTTCTAAGTGCAAAACAATTGTCTCATTATAAACACACACACCCAAATCAAGGAAGTATAAAATGAAGAATCATAGTTGTGTTACTCTCTACACTGTGATATAGGGGCAAAGCAAAAACAAAGGCCTCTCTAATATATATCGTTTTTAACTGGATGCCACAGTGAAGGTTTACAAAAGAGTACACAGTTTTAAGGTATACCATTTCATTCCTGTGGTATACTGACTATGAGCATGGCTACATCTCCTGGTGGAGGGGGGAGGATCTTGTGATATGATGATCGCAAGATCCTCCCCCTGCATCCACATGCAGTGCGTGATGCCCCGGAGAAAGGAGGATGTTGCGCCCACCTTTTTTTTTAAAAAAAAAAAAAAGAGAAGGAGCTGGAGCACACCTGCTCTCCGGCGCTAAAGTAAGTTTTTTTTAAAAAAAGGGAAAAAAGCCACGACCCTGCTCCCCTCCCCACTCCCAATGGGCATGGAGTGCCTGGAGAGATCTGTGCCTGGTTCCTGGCTCCTCACATTTACTTGCAAGGAGCTGAGATGAAACCGGTATGGCTGCCCACATGTCCCTCAGTCTCGGGACAATCCTGAAACCATGGGAAAAACCGGGGTAAAAGCCATCCCGGTTATCCCAGGGAAATGGAGGGATCATCCCTCCCTGCCCCCAGGATCCCCTGTGCATCATATGGATGCACAACGATAATCCCAGGGTGATCCCTGGGATAAGGCATGGTGTAGACATGCCCTATATCTTTAAGGGGTGAGTAATGGGACAATCCGGTTTCCCTTGTGACACTTGCCAGATGTGGTTTAGTCCCAGTGGGTGTGGCTCTGGTTTTGTTCCCATTTCTCTGTGTATTGTATGATGGGCCATGTGGAAGTTTGTTTGGGGTGCAATCCTATGCATGTGTAGACAGAAAAAAGCCCTACAACTCCTAGGAGGCCCCAGCCAGCCATGCTGGGAGTTGTAGGACTTTTTCTGTCTAATGCAGAGGATTGTGCCCTTAATCTGCTTTGCTACCAGAAGGTTATGTTTCCATGTGTTCTTAATAAAAAGGAATTAGTTATCAACCAATTTATCTCTGGTGAGTGTTAACCTGAGAGCAGAACCTATTGTGGCATGGAAGTGAGTATACGTGCCATCTCTGGAACTGAAAGGTAACGAAGAAATATAGTTTCAAAGTCCACATCCCCCATAACATTATGGATTGCATGGATTTTAATAGAATTAAGTATACATAGCTTATGTTCACATTTCCCAGCTTTATGCTGTTGTTGTGCAGGTAATTGTTCTAAAATTTTATGGAAGTTATAAGTTCTTCTATGTGATATTGGAGGGCAATATTCAGTTACGGCTGTTAGGTCCTCTGTTGTATTCTGTCCTATTTTGTTCTCTTCAACAGCTTTTCATCATCCTGGCGTGTAAGTACTGTGCAATATCACGTCACAATATCACATTAAGGGGCAAACTGTGATACACTTCCATATGATGTCATAAATTTTAATAAACACATGAATATAAATAAGTTCAGTCCTTAATTGAAGTGTGGTGTGTGGGTGGATGGGTGGGGGTGTAGTTTAGGGCTCATTTGCTATTATTTGAAAGAGACTGAATATTTATTTATTTATTGCATTGATATACCATCCCATATCCGAAGCTTTCTGGGTGGTTTATGAAGACTTCGTAATCATAAAGACAAGGTTGAAGAAGAACATATTTCACTATAGTCAAATTATGTGTTGAGGGAATTCTGAGGGGGTTATTTCACATAGATGATCTGTGCCTTTCCATGTAACTATCCCCAATCTAGCTGTACACCGCCCTGAGATCTTAGTGATATAGGGCGGGATATAAATATTTTAAATAAATAAATAAATTTATTACAGATCTAAGGCCTTAGCTAGACCTACCGGTCTAGTAGGACAGAGGGGTGAAGATCTCGTGATATTTTTAATGCAAGATCGCCCCCTCTGTTCACACTTGGCCTGCAATGACCTCAGAGGAAGAGGCATCACGCCCGCCATTTTGTGTTTTTTTCTTAAAGAAGATGTGCATGAGCGCTCATGCGTAAAAGGTAAGGTTGTTGTTTTTTAAAAAAATCTCCGCTCACCCCACCCCTGATGGGTACAGTGCTCCTGAGGAGCTCTGCACCTCGTGCATGGGTCTTGGCTCCTTGTGAGTAACCGTGAAGAACAGGGACAAACCGCGATGCCCGCACACACGTTCCACAGTCCGAGACCACGGAAAAAGTGGGCCTAAAGTGTAGGGCGAGATCCCAGGGCAAGGGAGGGATCATCCCTCCCTGATCCCGGGATCCCCTGTGCTTCATGTGGATGCACAAGGACAATCCTGGGGATCGCCCCAGGATTTCACCCCATCTAGCTAAGGCCTAAGTTTACCACTGATTTTTCTTGCTCACTGGGTGCGACTGATGACTTTTTCACCTGCTAGGTGTGCACTGTGCACCCCAATGACAAAGCAGTGAGGTAAAATGCAACATTGTGTCATCATTTAAATTCATAATCATCAACTGAAGCCAAAACCAAGGGTACAGCAAAGAAACCATCTGAGCTAATCCTTTAGAAACTTACTGGATTTACTCCTGAGTAGCTGGGGAAAGCGGCAGACGGGGCGCAGCGCTCCATAGGAGCGCTGTGGCCATCAGGGCTATGGTGGGGGGCGGGAAACGAAGGCCGGGGAGATCAGGGGAAATCGCGGCCCAGGGGACATTGGGGGGAATTGCGGGCAGGAGGGGCCAGGCGGGGATCAGACATCATGGGTGGGTGGGCGGGGGAAGGTGAATGGGGCTGGGGGGGATATTGGGTGGGGGATCAGACATCACGGGTGGGGGGGAAGGAGAACAGGGCCGGGGGTGGGGGTGAGCAGGGGATTGGACATCACGGGCAGGGGTGGGCAGAGGAAGGAGAACGGAGCTGGGCGAGGGATCAACATCACAGGTGGGTGGGCGGGTGGGGGAAGGAGAATGGGGCCGGGGGGGGGAGAGACTGCAGATGGGGGGAAGGAGAATTAAAAAAAACAAAAACAAAAACTACTTACCTTTCCTGCCTCCTGCTGTTTTAAAAATAAAAAATGGTGGCCGCGACAGCTCCCCTCCAGAGCTTGTTGCGTCTCACGTCTGAATAACGGCGAGATCTCCCGTTATTCATAACGTGAGGTCTCCCCTCCTCTCCCCCGGATTCTCACTTAGGTTAGCAAGGCCCTTAGTGTAGGGTCAGATTTTTAGTCTTTAATGCAGCTCATAAATTAAAGTTTAGGTATAGACCTATGCTCAAGTTAAATCTATAATTCTAGGCATTTTCTAGAACTCCAGGAATAGGCAGGTCATGGCTATACCAAGAGGACAAATGAACACCAAGAGGACAAAAATTGCAGCTGCATCGGCTCAAGTCATTGCACAAAAATGTTCTTGCAGTGGTCCTGTTTCATTCAAGCTCGTGAACCATAGAGACATGGTTATTAAGAAATAGTTTGAGAGATAGAATGGTTTAGGTAGAGCTCTCAGGAGACTGAATATTAAAGCAGCAGGGAGCAGATCACTTAGAGCACTGACCTTTATTCCTGGCATTCTTCTTCAAACTCTCTGAGTTCTTTTAAGTGAAATGGGATAAAACCTGGGGAATGTTTTTATTTGGTTTCAATTTGAGCTTCTGGGATTAGTGTGGGCCATTGGACATCCCATGAGAAAATGAAAGGTCATACATTATTATGATTGTTCTTTGAGCTCAACAAAGTACCCTTCATCCTTCTGTTCTGTGCCACCTCCTGAAAATGTTCTGAGTCAGATAGTGCTTTTCCATCTACAGCAGAATCTCATTTCCCACCATTTCCAGTTATCTTAATTAATTTTCCAGGATATAGAAGGAGTAAAGTATCATGTATGAACCTGAATAATCATGGTCCTCCCTTAATAGTTGTATTAAAACAACGTTGAAGAATAACCGTTTGCTATCTGATGGTCCATCTTGGCCTAAAATATAATGCAAGACACTCACAGGAAAAAATAAATAAACATATTGCCTATCCCAACACAGAGGAGTTACTAATTGATTATTATGTATTTTATCGTTTATTGTTGTTCCCTGCCTCGATCAAAATGGAGAGGCGGGCAAGAAATAAAATTATTATTATTATTATTATTATTATTATTATTATTATTATTATTTTATCTGAGCATTTCAACTTGCAGAATATTCATATTGGGTTTGAACATGCGGTCTGGTAATTTTCCTCTGATTCAGTCAGTCAATATCTTATGTATAAAATAAGATATCAAGGTAATTAGTAGTAAGTATCTCAGTAAGTGGTCTATGCCACCATAGTCACATGGCGTGTATGTGATTTTCTTCCCAGACAGGGACAGTTTTCAGAGAAGGTCTTAAGAATACCTTTTACTACAACTCCATAAGTTGGTTAGAGTCCCCTGGTGTTTATGTAAAGTAATTGCTCAGCTAAGTGGTCATTTCTCTCTCTTGTTTGTTACAAATGTCTTGGGTGGTACCAGCTCTCCAGATGAAGGTAGGAACTGAATATATGGTTGCATTTTTATACTGGTGTTTTAAGTTTTTATATTTTGTGTTGTTTTTATGCTGTACTTTGTGGTTTTAATTTTTGTGTACTGCCCAGGGAGCTTCAGCTATTGGACGATATAGAAATGTAATAAATAAATAGAATGTGCAACTTTTCTTTTGTATCTATTGAGGGAGTATAGCTCTTGAAAGTATAGTTGCCATGTCCTTAATGTGCCAAATGTCTATGGTTGGTAATCCAACAGCTGCTCAGTTTAGGTAGCCAGAAAATTGGGCATGAGACAGGATTACAGATTTGGGTATTATGAGCCTGTTGGCACTGAAGAGGAAGAAGGACTATTTTCTGGAGATGCCATTTTTCTCTCCAGGATATGGAGGACTGTGCAAAACCTGGAGGAGGAAAAAATGGCATGTAACTGGGCAGGCAGAAATGGACCTGCCTGGCCATCCCTTCACAGTGGCTCCTTCAGCCCTCTGACAATGTTGCCCAGAGGGTTGGGGAACCCAACTGAGTGGGGTGAGTTGTGGTGCAGGGCAAAAATAATCGAAGTGGTATATAAAAGGCAGGACCCACACTAGTGCTTTACAGTGGTATTGAAGTGTACTGACAACTGTTGGGGCCCATTTACACATACCATATATTGCTTTCATAGTGTTATACCCTGTTTGGTGTGGCTCCTGCCTTTTATATACCACTTTCATACCACTTCCATAGTGCAATATCCTGCCTGGTGTAGATTAGGCCCAAGAGTGACAGAAGTCCTGAAAAAGTTGTCATTGACTTACATTGTCATTGAAAACCCACAGTGACAGCTTAATATGAAAGCTAGATGACATGACAGAGACACATGACTGGCAAATAACCTCATAACGTAGTAACAAATCAAATCAAATCAATTTTTATTTGCACCAAGCCAATGGCCATTGCAATTTATAACAGTAAAACAAACATTGGTAACATTGATTGGGACTGTGGCACTGGGCTGTCACAGGGAGCCAACCCTTTCTCTTCACATTATTTTCCTGACAAAATCCCTCTCTCTTTTTATTTGTTTCATTAGGAAAAGATTCACGAAGCCATAAGTGCAGGAGAAGTTATTCAAGGCAGTTATTTCTAATGCAACATTTTGCATTTCCCCTTCTTTTTGAGGTAGGCGACCTATTGGGCACCTACAGAAAGATATTCCTCAGAGTAACCCCAGTGTAGCAATGGGAATGGATATCTCAGGCCATTGCTAGACCAGGGTTTATCTCGGTGTGAGCCCCGGGTTCGCCCCTGTGCGTCCAGATGATGCACAGGGGATCCCGGGCTCAGGC
Source organism: Elgaria multicarinata webbii (assembly GCF_023053635.1). Lineage (NCBI taxonomy): Eukaryota > Metazoa > Chordata > Lepidosauria > Squamata > Anguidae > Elgaria > Elgaria multicarinata. The sequence continues at coordinate 55,012,692 of NC_086171.1, forward strand.
AGGGGTCAACCCTCCCTTGGCCTGGGGTAACCGGAACTACTTGTGGCCCGGTATTTCCCGCGGTCTCAGGCTGAGCCCGAGACCGTGGGCGTGTAGACCAGTCTGCCACTTTTCCCGGCTACCACAATTGCTTGTCAGTAGCCAGGAAAAGTGGCGGATGGGGTGCAGTGCTCCACAGGGGCGCAGCACTCCACAGGAGCGCTGGGCCCATCGGTGCAGGGGGAGAGATCGGCATGGGGAGATTGTGGGGGGGAAGCGGAGATCACGAGGGGAATCAGAGATTGCGGGGGGAAGTGGAGATTGGGGGAATCGCAGCCGAGGGGGTGGAAATCGGGGGGGAGCAGGGAACCCTTTAAAAAAACCAAAAAAAAAAAAAAAACCCACCAGTTACCTTTGTCGCTGGTGCGCTCCTGTGCGCCCGGCCCTTTAAGACAAAAAAATGCCGGACACGACGGGGCTTTCCTGTAGCCCGTCACATCTGATGAGCCCTCCTTCTATTTTCTGATTTTCTGATCATGATTTAAAGCATCTACATGATTTACATTGGACATGTTTTTTTTTAAAATGCTCTAAAAGAGAACGTTTATGAGGTATAGATTCTGACCAAGAGGTCCCTGTGATTAAATACAACAACAACCCTCAACTATACCAAAGCAAGGAAAGCAGTGAGAAAAAGAAGCGAGCAACCTGCAGGCTGTGACCCTTGTATATCCAGTGTACTCAGGTATGCTGTGCAAAGGGACAATGCTGGCAGTGTGTACAAATTAGCTCTCCCTCCAAGTTTATGTGCTAGCACACCTTTTGAATTGCGCCTAAGCATGCCAGCTGGAGAAACGTGAGTGGTGGTATAGATAAGTTTCCAGTTTTAAAATCCCTAGGAGATATTCTATGGGAACACAATGGGACGTGCGACCCCTTCACACATTATTTTTTTCTCAGCGCAGTGAGTGACTCCTACATCTGCAAAACCCTAGCCATAAAGTAACATGTGAATCAACCTTCAGGGGCATTCACCATTTCAAAAAGTAAATTCAGTATTGAACAGGGGGTGGGGAGGGAAAGTCCTTTTGTGACTTTCAAGATTCTGAGGCCTCAGCTAGACCTACGGGTCTAGTGTGATGCTGTGTGTGAGGATCTCATGATATTGTTAGCACAAGATCTCCCTCTCTGTTTACATGCAGCGTGCAATGAGCTCGGAGGAACAGGACACCACACCCGCCATTTTGTTTGTTTGTTCTTAAAGGAGACCAGCGCAGGCACGCTCGCACGCAAATGGTAAGTTTTTTTATTTAAAACAATTTTTCCCGCTCCGCCCACCTTACCCCCCGATGGGTGCAGTTCCCAGCTCCTCACGAGTAACCCCAAGGAGCTGGGACAAAACGCAACACACACACACCCATTCCGAAGTGGATTACAACTGTAGGATCATCCCACCCTGCTCCCAGGATCCCCTCTGCATCAAGTGGATGCACAGGGATGATCCCGGGGTGATCCCGGGGATATCACCCCATCTAGCTATGGCCTGAGTCAACAGTCTATGTGTTCTTTTTACCATTTATTAATGCCAGCTTCACATTTATTTTTTCTATAGAAATGAAGGACAAATGCTGCATCCTGGGCTGGAACATCAGTTTATATAAACCAGAAAATCCCTGCTGAATCGCAGTCCAAATGTCTTCCATTATATTTGCACCTTCTAGAGAATGGTAGGCTTTGGTCTCTTATATATTCCTTTCATCATTTCACCAGTTTTGAGGTCCCACTATATCTGTGCCTGGAGACTGACACTAAAAAAATAAAGTTAAGGATTACGAATATGTCTGGCTGGGGGTATTTTTTCAGTCATGTCAGCATAATGAAAGTAGATGAGTGTGTTCAAACTCTGTTGGAAACAGATACAGTTGCCAGCTGTAGAACAATTTACCCAGCAGTGCTGGTTTAGAATGTAAAGTGGCCTTTGCTGTGTGTTAGATTAGTGTATATAATATTTCCCCCTCTTTTCTTTAATCTGCTTCTCTTCTTGTGCATTGTTTAGACCTAGGAAGAGCACCATGGATGCAATCAACCAGGCATTTCTGCAGCACAACCTCCATTTATTTTAGTAGGACTTAAAACAACAACAACCCCATGCAAACTTCACTCAAAGGAATGGAAAGTTGTGCTGCAGCTGTGCCTGGTAGTTTGCACCTTACCAAACAGAGCCTAAACACATTCTCTTGGAAGTAAGTCCCAGGCCACAGCTAGACCTAAGGTTTATCCTGGGATCATCCAGGGTTCACCCCTGTCTGAGCACTAGATCCCCTGTGTGTCACCTAGGTGAAGAGGTTTGACCCCTGGATGATCCAGGGATAAACCTTAGGTCTAGCTAAGGCCCCAGTGATTGCAACGGGACGTTTTTCAAGTAAATGTATTTAGGATTTGGGTGCACAGACATCCCACATAGGGCAATTTATCTCTACAGTTTTAGACAGTTTCAGCCTAGCCTGTTTAGCTGCAGCACATGGACCCAGTATGGCATTGATGGAAGCTAAGGTAATAATTTTGTGCCGGCACAGAATGGTCTTTATCAGGAAATAGCCTTGCTGCTGCTTCTTAACAACAACAACATCATCAACAACAACAACATTTCTGTACCACCCCATAGCCAAAGCTCTCTGAGCAGTTTACAAAGATTTAGTGAATATATATTAGTGATAGCTTTAACAGCCCTGCTATGTCAGCATTTATGCTTCACATCACAGGGCTCATCCCGACATTCTCTAAAGGCAAGGGCCGCCTTTCCAGTGACTCTAACTTCGCCTTTCCCAACTCGATGTCTCCCCGATGCTTTGGACTACAACTCTTATTTTTTTTTTGGTAGAAAGGCAAAGTGCAAATCAAATAAATAAATAACAGAGATTGGAATAGTTAATTAAAATGCACTGTGTAAGGAAGGAGAGAAGCAGCAGCAAGCAGGCAGCTAGGAATATAAAGGAGAGGGGGTTAACTTGTAGACTGTGGATGCTTTGGCCTCCAACTCCCATCCGCGCTAGCCAACATGGCCAAGGGTGAGGGATGATGGGAACTGAGCCAGGGATGACCCAAGTCTTCAGTGTTGCATTGTCCTGTACACAACACTGGTAAAAATGTCTCTTGAGAAAGAAGTGCTGATTGATGACACCCAACTCTATGACTGGTTCAGACAACACAATGGGTTAAATAAGCCATGACAGGTTAATTAACCCATCATGGGTTACTGTGTCATCTGACAGGAATTTTTTGTCTTATTTGATCAAAAGAATGCACTCTGATAACTGACAATCTGCAGTAGGAGTTAGCCCAGTGTGGGTTACTGTGTTGTCTGTCATACACTGTGGGTTGTTTGTCGTACACTGGGGTCGCCTACAGACTTGTGTGGCAAGAGCAGTTTAGATCGCTGCCACTCTGCTCTTCACCTGCATTCTCTGTGTAATGGAAACAGCTTACTTGGGCTACTTCTGCAGTGTCTAGGGGTCGGGGGGGGATGCACAACTGAGAATTTTTAAAGGCTCTATGCCGGCAATGGCTATGGGAGAAAATGTGCAATTGAAGGTTTTGAGGGTGTGTTGGGTGCCTCCCTATGAGAGGCATCTGTGTGTGAGGTTTTGCCCCATTCCTGCAAACTTCCAAGGGTTTATTTGCACCACCACTGTTTTGTTGCACATGGGTGTGTGTGTGTGAGTTTTCTCCTTTGTATGTATCACACAGGGTTTTGATGGTGTGTCGGGTGCCTCCTGACTAGGGGAGGCTGGGTATGAAGCTTTGTCCCGCTCCTGCAAACTCCCAAGGGTTTATTTGTGCCACCCCCTTTTTGGTGTACATGGGGTTTGCATTCCTTTGTGTATATCACACAGGGTTTTGATGGTGCATCTGGTGCCTCTCGACCCATGGAGATATTGCAGAAGGTTAAAACAGGCAGCTGTGATGTTGTCAATGGGTAAAACAGCGCCAGTGCTGGGTCAGGTGGACTGCAGCAGGACAGTGGTAGGTGGGGGATGACTCAGATTATACACAGTAGTTTAATAAACTACGCACAGTAGGTTATTTGTCTGATCATGTGTGTGTGGGGGGGGGAATAGTAGCTTATTTTCATATAAGCTACTGTGGCCTTAGCTAGACCTAAGGATTATCTCAGGCAAATGGAGGGGTCGTCCCTGCTTGCTCCCGGGATCCCCTGTGTGTCATTTGGATGCACAGGGATGATCCCGGGATATAGGCCTGGTGTAGGTATGGCCTGTGAGTACTTTATTAACCCAGATTGCTTGTGTAATCTGGAACTGTTTACTCTGCAGATAGTACAGTTCACATGCTCTCTGTCTATGGAACACCAAGGTTTACATATAGGTTGATACTTTACGGCAGAGGTAGACACCCTGAGGCCCTCCAAGTGTTTAGGCCTACATCTCCCATTATCCCTCACATTAGGTTATGCTGGCTAGGGCTGACTGGAGTTGTCAGCTAAAACCTTCTGATGGCCAAAAGTGCTGGCAGTCCCACAAACATGGTTGAATAGGTTCAAATCCAGACTTTGAGGGGACAGACAAATCCATCACTTTTGCTTTCTCACACATTCAAAATGTTCAGATCACAAGTTCTTTCCTTCCCATTTATGAAGAAATTTGATAACGTTCATATATATATATATATATATATATATATATATATATATATATATATATATATCCATCCATCCTAATAAAATGCTACTGGATCTTTGGAAATGTGCGATGCCAAGGATTGAACCTAAGACCTTCTGCATGCAAACCATGTACTCTACCACTGAACTATGTCTCCTCCTCATGAAAATATGCGTGCTTTTCTTTATATAGATATGAACTCCAGAGAAATGTAATGTGTGGTGTCACCCAAGCTTAGTCAAGAAAAGAACTCAGGTTGTCATTACCATTCTGTGTCTTGTAGCCAGTAGATTTGGGGCCTGGTACTATGCATAGATCGCGTGAGTGTCCCAGCAGGGGAGGGTGGAAAATGAAGACAAAAATCTCCAAAATACCTGAAAGGAAAGCTGCATAAATAGCCTGAAGCATCAAAAAGCTAAAGTAAAAAAGTTTTCTCTTTTATGCAGTGTTGTAGAACTCTGCAGAGCTATGGCCTATTGGCATCTAATTGGTATTTCAGTACCTTTAAGCTGTGACCCACAGAGGTAAAAAAAAGGGTTACAGAAGAAAGTGTTACAAAGGAATTTGCATCATGATCCTAGAGTGCAGGGCAAATGCTTCTCTGTATACTGTACATGCATAAACAGCTCTTTCTCAGCTGCCATTTTATGTCGCTATACCTTCAATTGCAATTACATCGAATCACATTGGCATTACAAAGATTTGTGGCAATCTCATCTTTCCACATCATTGACAGCTCAGGAGATGCATCTGAAATTCATAGTAGCCTCATTGCCTGTGGCGAGAGAAATTCATACAGCTAAATTTTTATTCTAGAATTCAAGCTGCTTTCCCTCAGACTAGGGCTCTCCTGTTTTTAATCTTTTCCTGCCTCGTACACTGTATCAGAATAACCAGCCAATATTGTTAAACTGTCAGGTGGTCTCTGCTGCCTCTGAATTTTATCGGTAGAAATAAATACCATAGCATTAAAAAAAAAGCAGAAGGAGAAGAAAGAAAACAACTCTTTTGGTAGGGTTTTTGGAATTAACAGTATGGATATCGGAGAAAAAATATCTGTAAACTTTAACTTGATTGCTTCTTTTTTTAAAAAAAATCTTTATTTTTTTCTTTGCTTTTTAAAAAAGAGGTTGGAAGAGAATATTCAGGCTGATTTACTACGCAGACAGACAGGGATGCCAGCCTGCTTCCCCAAATTGAACTGCGTTCAAGGGAAAGAGAATTTAAAATCCCAGAAAGAAGAAATATTTCCAAATTAATGGCATTGCCCGAATGCCTTGGCTCTTTGCACCCTACCAGGAAGGTTTATTATTTTCTGGTAAAATGTTGCTAGAATGGGGAGTGGTAGTCAGTGATGCGTCAGAGCTGCTCTTTGAAGACATTAAAAAGCTGAATGCACAACAAAGAACAGATGTTCCAGCATGCTTTATTTATGCACCCATCAGCAATCTTCCAATGACCACAAAACATAGGCTCTTTTTTTTCTAACACTGCACAATATTATTTTCTGATCAACCCATGCTACGTTTTTTTTCTCGTGACTGAAGACCTTAGTGAATGTTGTGTGTGTGTGTGTGTGTATGTGTGTGTGCGTGTTCACAAATATGTGTGTATGTGCTTGAAAGTCTGCCTTCATCAAAAGCGGCTTCTATTGAACTGTAGAACAGGTGTGGATTCTGCAATTAGATCACATTTCAAGGGGGGAGGCAGAGAGAGAGAGAGAGAGAGAGAGAGAGAGAGAGAGAGAGAATGGCGGTGAATTCTTCACAGTCAAATGCAGCACCATAGCGACCAGTAAGAACGAAGAATAATAGGAATTGGTATTAGGGCGATTATTTTTAGTTTATGGACTCATTTGATTGAATACTGCCATAAGGCAATGTTAACGTGTGTGCAACTCTTGCCAGCTGCAGAGCAAACTAGTTTTACTGGCGCTTCAGTGAGATTTTTCATCACCCAACCCCCTCCGTTCACAATTGGAACAAAAACTAACGATTCGGATGTGGGATGTAATGCAGATTAAATGTTATGGTGAAGCAAGGGCCTGTTAGGTTATATGAAGAACAGCCATGGATATGATCATTTAAAGGCATAGTATGTGTCTCCATTTTACATTTGTTTGAACGGCCTCCATCTTTAAAAACAAACAAACAAACAAAACCCAAACCACCTCTAAAGGGCACCGGAAAGAGAGAGAAAACATGCACAACTAGCTAGCTGTCCATAATAAGGAACCTATTTGGTAGAGAGCTTTGTAATTTATGTTCTAGCTGTGGTGTTTTACAGCTGCACACTGTAAATATGTGTTAACTTAAGTGCAACGCAACTGTCGGCAGTTTGGGCAAGACTGATTAAAACAGAGTTGAATTCTCAGAAATACATAGGGCAGGCATTGAGCAGGTAGAAATGGACATGTTTCTATTCAAAGTCACAGAAAGCTCCATTATCAACTGAGAACCCAGAACAAAGGGTTATTAAAGAGAATAGGGCAGGGGCTTTAAACAGAACTGCCTAGAACTAGTGACAGGGAAGACCAGAAGCCGAACACTATTTGCATGAAATGATTTGATTTAAATAGTCCTGGATATCTGATTAAAAGGGGGAACTTTTATATTTTATATTTCCTGATTTACTTTTTGTAGTGCACACAGAGATTTATGTGATCAGATACTTCAGAGCAAGTTTCTCTTACTATGCTACTTTTGCTTGTATAGGCCGAAACTCCGTCCTTATGTCTAATTCCCATTAAATTGCTAAAACATAGAAATCAGGGAGTCTGCTGCAGCCCCAAATACAAATATTCTGCTATTCTGTTCACAGTCATGGAGTAGAATTTCATCCTAAAGTCATAGCTACATTAGGGTGACCATATGAAAAGGAGGACAGGGCTCCTGTGTCTTTAACAGTTGCATCAAAGAGGGAATTTCAGCAGGTGTCACTTGTATATATGGAGTACCTAGTGAAATTCCCTCTTCATCACAACACTTAAAAGGTGCAGGAGCTATACTAGAGTGACCAGATTTAAAAGAGGGCTGGGCAGGATCTACACTACTGCTTTAAAGCGCTTTATAACAGTTATAAAGCGCTTTAACTGCTTTAAAGCGCTATAAAATTGTTATAAAGCGCTTTAAAGCAGTAGTGTAGATCCGGCCCAGGATACCTGCAGCTTTAACTGTTGTGATAAAGAGGGAATTTCACCAGGTTCTCCATATATACAAATGACACCTGCTGAAATTCCCTTTTCAATACAACTGTTAAAGATACAGGAGCCCTGTCCTTCTTTTCATATGGTCACCCTAAGCTACATGGGCAAACATCCTAAGGGTTCCCAGTGACAAAGAGGGCTTATGCTATATTCTGAATGATGGGTAGTTGTGGTTTGGTGGTGGTTAAACTAGGTAACCATTCCTGTAATTCCATTATTCTCTAAAGCGCTATGGTATATAGTAGGTACTGGGGCCAGATCTACACCAAGCAGGATATAGCACTATGAAAGCAGTTTGAAAACAGCATATGGAACGTGTCAATGGGCCCCAACAGTCGTCAGTGCTCTTCCATACCATTAAAGAGCAGTAGTGTAGAGCCTGCCTAGGACCATGCATTGCAAAATAAACTTTGATCCCAACCTTGATACACACATGTGCAAATCCTAATCCCGAGACATTGCTTCACCAATAAACACAGATCTGGGGGAAAGGAAGGAGGGATCGTAGGGGTCTGTAGTCAGGCACATGCTTTGCATGGCAAAGATCACAAGTTCAACCCTTGGCATTTTGGATTAAAAGGATCAAATAGCTGGTGATGGAAAAAGCCACCAACCTGGAACCCTGGAGAGCTGCTCCCAGCTAAAGTACTAGACCAAGAAGCCAAATAGCCTGGCAATAAGGCAGTTCCTTATGTTCCTTATGTTCCTTATGTAAAATGTGAAAAAGAAGAGGAGGCATCAGCGAGATTCTGGCACTTCTTCAAGTGCTGCCTCGTGTCCTCACTCTCTTCTCTTGGCTTGGGTGAGGTTAAATATATGGCCATGTTCAGATGTCGCAACAACCTGTTTTCCCCCCTAAAACTCTGGGTTGTTGGGAACAAAGTGGAAGTGAGGAAACACGCTGGCTCTTGCTGGCGGGGGCTAAACAACCCAGAAACACTCTGTCCCTGAGCTGTTTACTGTAACATCTGAACTGGGAATTCAGGGTTATTGTTTTAACCATGGGTTCCAATTCTGGGTTGTCTTTTCCCCCAAAACAATCCATTATTCCTGGTTTGGATTTGAACATTATAGCCAGTTCAGATGTTGCTTTTGTGTTTGAGCAGCTTGATCATCATCAATGAGTGATCAGGGATCTGACAGAACAGCTCAGAGAGCTTCAGCTATTGGGCGGTATAGAACTGAAATAAATAAATAAATAAGAATGCCAGTGGTTCATGAAGTGGGTAGGGTACTGCATTCTGAACCTGAGCATCCACAGGCCTTGTCTACAGGAACCTGTAAGCAGAGACAAGTTGGTTTAAAAAAATGCTAGGAAAATAATTTGTTGGAGTTGAAGCAAAAGGAAGTGCAGCCCATATTGGAAAAGAGAGGCTTGGGGAAAGATCTGTTGAAATCTCCCACTACTGGCGAGGAACAACAATGTGTACCTCATAAAAATATTGAGTAGAACCTTTATTCAGATGTCTCCAGTATGGCAGGTGGCTATAGGGGTGGCAATCCCTGCCCAGGGAGGCTCACCCAGTGCCTACTCTGATAGAAGGCAAGACTTTCTGGAAGGAGAGATGGTGCTGCAAGTTTGGACATAAGCTGTGCACAAAGAGCATCTTGAATTTCTTCACTCTATTTGTGGGCAGAGCAATTGTGTGGAGCGGAGGGGACCATTTCATCACATTTCTCCAGGGGGAGGAGAAATTCTCTCCCCTCATAATTAGCAGTAGCTGCAGCACAGTATCTTTCTTTTTTCCCTTAGAGTTTTCCCCCTGCCATTGCAAGTGGCAGTAGCAACAACTGTGTTTGTAGCCTGGCCACCATTTTGCACCCCCACAATGTCCCAGACCCAGCATTGTTCTAGGACACTGTGTGAGGAGCAAGGGGTGGCAGCTGTAACAAAATTTGGGGAACTTTCCCCACAAGAAATGACTTCTGAGAAATTTTGGCTCAGCTCTAGTCAAGGACATGACAAAAGAATGTTCATGTTTCTTCAAGCTTGTTAGTGGTTTCCTGAACAGACCATTTCTTTGCAAGCAGGGTGGTGGCTGAGACAAATGCTCTGTGACACCTGTGTGAGAAAAACAGCAGTTTTGAAGTTCTGAATGGAGGGAGAGAGAGAGGAGAGAGAATTTTCTTGCTAAGGTGAGCTGATAACTGGAATATGTGTGGTGGTAGAGGGACTCTTGGAACTCTCCGGGTCAGCTTCTGGTTGAGCAGGGGACACTCAACATCAGATGGTTCCTGCCTACAAATGATGATCCACAGAATTCCATGAGGCTCCTCCTTAACCAGTTATACCATTCCTATTATTGGGAGCATTGGAGTTTCAGCATGCAACTCCTTTGTTGAGGGAACTGCATTGCCTGCCTATTTATTTATTTATTTATTTATTACATTTCTATACCGCCCAATAGCCGAATCTCTCTGGGCGGTTCACAAAAATTAAAATCATACTAAGACAATCAACAGGTTAAAAGCACAAATACACAATACAATATAAAAAGCACAACCAGAATAAAAACCAAAATTGATATAAAATTAAAATACAGAGTTAAAACAGTAAAATTTAAATTTAAGTTAAAATTAAGTGTTAAAATACTGGGAGAATTGGCCTGGTAGCCTATTTGCTACCAGGCCAGGTTTAAGGTTCTGGTACTAGCCTACAAAGCACTAAACTTGAGACCAGGATACCTGAGAGAGTGTCTTCTCCCTTACCAATCTGCCCAGTCACTGAGGTCATGCTCATGGTGTTTCCACATGGACCTCTGGCCCAACTAGAGTCCACCCAGAGAGAGAGAGAGAGAGAGCCTTCAGTATGGTGTCCCCTTTCCGACGGAACTCCCTGCCAATACTGTGTTGTTTTCAGCACCTTCTGAAAAACAACAACACTCTTTTCCAGGAAGCATTCCTTGGTTAAGTCATGGTTTAATTGACACTCTGTTTTTTAAAAGAATAATTGTAATATTGTGTTTTATTCTTTTTCTCCTTGTATTGTTTTTATTTCTCATTGTCCACTGCTCTGGAATCTGTTTAGATGTGGAGTGGGATACAAATGTTGTAAATAAATAAATGTATATCAGCTGGTGAAATTGAAAAGAGTTTCTGAACCATTGGTGAAGGATGCCTGTCCACTATCCTGGGTTGTGCGCCAGGCTAGAATGCACCCAGGGCCAGCGCGACCATAGAGGCCAGTAAGGCAGCTGCCTAGAGTGCCAAGCTCAGAGGGGCGCTGCCGGTGGCCAGGCACAGCAGCACTCACCTGCGAGTTGGCTGTGAGGCTGGCCCACCCGGCCAGAAGATTTGGCTGGGCCTGGGCAGGCGAGATGGTGCCCTGGGAGAATGGCGTCCGAGTGCACCAGCAACCCGTCTGGTCCCATTGCATCAGCCCTGGCCTTGGCCCAAGTACAAACCAAGGTGGCCCTGGGAGGGGACGGCAGTGCGGGGGGGGGGGCGGTTGGGAAGGCTGGCTGCAGAACGCCCCCGTCCCAGACACGCTCACGGCAGCTGGGTTATTGTTTTAACCATGAGTTCCAATTCTGGGTTGTCTTTTTCCCCAAAACAATCCATTATTCCTGGTTTGGATTTGAACATTATAGCCACTTCAGATGTTGCTTTTGTGTTTGAGCAACTTGATCATCATCAATGAGTGATCAGCTCCTTCCTCTCTCCCCTCCCCCACTGCAGATGGGACCTAGGAAAGGGCTGCACCCCATCACCCCACCCCCAGCAGTTTCTCTCTGGTGGGGGAGGCGAGCGCAGCTGGGACTGGCATCGCAGAGGGTCCGACACTGTGTGCGGCCCACCCCATGGCCGGTGTCAGTGGGTGGCTGCCCTTGCAGCCCCTGATCTGCGGTCGGAGAAGGGAGAGGTGTTAGGGGCGCTGCGGCCGCGAGGACTCTCGCTCCTGTCAGGGCTCCTTCGGCCCTAAGGAAAGGCAGGCGGAGAAAGGAAGCGGCTCTTCCGGGTTGAGCAGCGCTTGCTGGAGGAGGGGAAGCCCAGCTCTTGGGAGGCAGCTTCCCCGGCGGTACCCCCAGCCCGGGAGGAGGAGGCGGCAGTCACCACAGGGGCGGGGGTTAGGGTTCTCCCACTCTCTCCCTCGTGCCTGGTCGTGTTGCCCCTCCGCAGGCTCTCAGGCAGGAGAGCCTCACCTCGCCTGACCTGGATCCGCTTGGGGCCTCCTGCATCCACCAAACCACTGCCCCTCCCGGCGCACAGTTGTGAAGCTGGCTGGCATGCTCTCCCTCCCCTCCCACCCCCACTGCGGTGGTGGTCCTCTTGCAGCCTCCCTCAGCCAGGGGCATTATGGGAGCTGTAGTTTTGTGCTTATTTTTTCTACAAAACATCTGTTCTTAAAAATCAAAGTTGGCAATTTTTCGGGGGGGGGGGGTTTGAAAGTAGCTCACCTTGCCTAGGGCTCAAAATAGCCTTCCACCAGCCCTGAATGCACCTCCCTGACTTTCCTATGGGTACCTGCCTCTCAGTCAATTCAACCTGAATCTGGGGCAAGGGTTAGGGTTATTCCAGAAGATTCCAGGACTTGCAATTTATTTACCCGAGAGGAGAGAAGGAACTTCCAGCAAACTCTCCTGGTTGGACCCAGGCTGAATTCAACCTGTGGTTCTCTTCTTTTCTTCCCCTGTCGCCTTCCCAAGCTTGAAGCCTGGACACAAATGATCTGGCAGGCACACTGGTAAAATATGCAGTGAACTCTGTTCTACATTAAAAGGTTTACTAAGGCTTATGATGAGAGATGGGAGAAAGAAGAGAGCAGCATAAAAATAGATTAAACTGTTCACTCTCTGAATAACCCTGAACAAGGTAAAGGTACAGAGAATCGGCAAGAGCTTACTCAAATAGGGCAAGGATCCCATCCAGATATTCAGTGAAGGACAAAGTCATAGGCAAAAGGGCTTCATTTTATCTCTTGGGGTGCAAATGAAGTAGGGAGATTTCATTTCATTTCAATTATTACGTTTTTATACCACCTCATAGCCAAAGCTCTCTGGATGGCTTACAAAAATTAAAAACACATTTAAAAACACATTATGCACAATACAAAAAGAAAGGTATTTACATAAAACCACAGAAAATGTATATCTAAAACAATTTGTTAAACCATCACCTCATTGTATTCTGCCAAATGCCCGAGAGGAGAGGGCAATTTTAACCTGGTGCAAAAAATTAGCAATATTGGCACCTGCCATGTCTTATCAGAAAGATCATTCCATAACTGGGGGGCCACCACTGAGAAGGCCCTCTCTCTTGTCGCCCTCTGAGCTTCCATTGGAGGAGGTCCTTAGATGTTGAGTGTAGTGCATTGGTCAATTCATGCCGGAAAAGGTGCTCCATCGGGAATTGTGGTCCCAAGCTGTGTAAGTCTTTATAGGTCAAAACCAGCACCTTGAATTTGGCTCAGAAACATAAGGCAACCCACTATCTGCAATTGCCATCACAATAAGGTAGTAGGAAGGAAGGTGGGGTAGGGGAGAGGCGAGGGCTCTATTACTGGTAGGTGAAACCAGTCAAAGAGTAGATGAAATTAATCAACAGATTTCCCTCCATGGGGTAGGGTAGATAGCCTTTGGCTAAAAATGAGAGACACTTCAATGGAAAATCCCTGTATTCTTAGCCTTTCTCCATGCCATCTTTCACTGCAGATTTCCCTTTAGACTCTGGCCATAGCTAGACCTAAGGTTTATCCCAGGATCATCCCGGGTTCGTCCCTGCCTGAGCGCTGGTTGCCCTGTGTGGCACTTAGAGAACGGGTTTGACCCCAGGACAATCCTGGGATAAACCTTAGGTCTAGCTATGGCCTCTATCTCCATATCTAGCACCATCACCTAATAGCAGCAACCATTCCAAATGGCAGAATACTGGTTCCAAATATATAATCTAATATTACTCACATCAGATACTTATATTTATTTATTTATTTATTTATTTATTTTATTACATTTATATACCGCACCCCAGCCGAAGCTCTCTGGGCGGTTTACAACATTTATTTATATCTGACTGTACAGGTTCAAGGTGATCAGGAAGAAAGATATGGAGTTAGTTGGGTTTCCTTTTTTAGCTCTTGGTACTTTGAGCTTGTGTTTGTGCCAAGTTGGGGGGTGCTTAGGCCATAGCTAGACGGGGCGAAATCCCCAGGATCGTCCCTATGCATTCAGATGACACACTGGGGATCCCGGGATCAGGGAGATATGATCCCTCCTTTGCCCCGGGATCTCGCCCTACCCTTTAGGCCTGGTTTTTCCATAGTGACCATGGAACATGTGGCCGGGTACTACAGTTTTTCCCAGCTCCTCGTGGTTACTTGTGAGAAGCTGGGACCTATGCACGGGGCGCAGAGCTCCTCAGAATCACTGCGCCTATGGGGTGTGTGGAGGGAGTGGGGAAAATAACTTTTTTTTTAAAAAAACACTTACCTTTTACGCATTAGCGCTCGTGCAATGCTGAGGTCGTCACACGCTGCGTGTAAACAGAGGGGGGATCTCGCCATAAAATCATCGTGAGACCTTCACCCCTCTGTTGTGGACTAACAGGTAAGTCTAGCTAAGGCCTGTGTCAAGCAACATATATACCCACCAGTAATATTAAATGTTTTGTATTATGAATCAAGACTATGATGATAGTCATTTGCAGACATCTTTGTAAAAGAAGAAAGGTAGTAACATATTGAATGTCCAAAAGGTATATCATAAAGATAAATAAGAGGCCAGGGCTTTGTAAAAATTCTGCAGAGGTACAGCATGTGTGTGTTTTTTACTTAAATAAATGGATATAAGATGGTACAGTCAGAAAATATCCACTAGTACCACCTGGTAAAATAGAAAATCCCAGCCACCTGGTACCTAAAAATCTGTTATAATTACATTTTATTTCACACAGATAATAAAAAAAAATAGAGATGAGCTATATTATTTATGCTTATGATGTATCATTTTTGAAAACAACATGTTATATCCAGACAGTTCTGTCATCACCATGTCATCTGAAGAGTTGCTTTTATCATCACCACATATTGTTTTCACAGCATGCATTATTGACATGATATTCTTACAATAGCTACCTCCTGAACTGCAACAATCTGACTTCATAGCAGTTAAAAAAGTATGGTAACCCTGTTGCTTTCACAGCATAACTATGACCGCAACACATATGAGAAGAATCACCGAACCAGCTTCAGCACACTACACGGTGCTTTGCAATTGGGGTTTATGGGCTAATGGGAACATAAATACAGAAAATAACTGAAGTGCTAGGCTTACCTTCTGTGGTATGCCAGTAGGCCTCTCTGCCTGGAATAATAAAGTACGGTAGATTCTATGGCAGTCTTCAAGACAGAAGGCAGCAGCTCTCATAGGAAAGCTGTATTTGGAGAACACTACAAGAACACCTCTCCAGTGTGCATTGTGTACACAAGTATATTTATTTATTTATTTATTTATTCATTACGTATTTAAACTGCCCAACAGCCAAGGCTCGCTGGGCCATTTACAATTAAAATCATAACATATAAAAACCAAGATTTAAAACTTTGAAAATTTAAAAATGTCATATAAAACCAGAATAAGTTATAGTCCAGGAAAAGCTTGTCTAAAAAGATATGTTTTCAAGAGGCATTTGAAGGACGTTACATTTTCTGCCTCCCAAACTGCGTGAGGGAGGGTTTTCCAGAAGGTGGGTGCCGCTGCAGAGAAGGTTCTTCGTGACAACAGTCTGTTCATCAGTATCTTCTCTCTGATATTCCCAATAGGTGAGTAGTTTGTAGATATATCTCATGGAAAAACTAAGAGCCTGTAGAAATATAAAATGTGGGGGACCGTAAGAAAGCTAGTCTACAAAGATATGACATGTGAAGAAAATATATTTTGTAAATACAAAAACAGGTGTTAGGTGTATTATTATTATTATTATTATTATTATTATTATTATTATTATTATTATTATGGCATGAGCTTTCATAGGCAATAGCCTTCTTCATCAAATGTAGTGTAATATAGTCTAGAGAGAAATACAGCCCTGTAACAATACAACTTAAAGAGTAATTATTTTGTATTCATCTTGACTCTTCCTGTGTTTTCCTAAAAATTGCCATATCAGGGTGGACATGGCAACTTCAACAGACTTATCATGTGGTAGAGCTCTTCCTGGACTGTACCACTCTAAGTGAAGGATTACTTGTTTCAGTACTCCCTCATATCAGTGGTATCTCTCATACCTTTGGTGCCAAGGAGAAGTATCCTAGCCCAGTCTTCTACTGCCGTACTAGTCTTCTATATACAGAGAATTCATGCGGGGAGTGGTATAGTCTAGAATGGATATTAATACATGACATTTTTGAATGGGTAGTTCAGGCTCTAAGTAGATAGAACATTAAAATCTTGGCATCGGTTTCCTAATTGTATTTATTTATGAATAGCTAGAGTCATCCCCCCCCCATTTCTTAACTTCTCAAGGAAGAGAAGGTCTGACAAATGTCCACAACTTATATTCTTTAATAGACAACTAGCTTTCGGGAATGTGATTCAAATTATTACTCTGATTTTATGCTTTTGACTACAGCAGTATCAAAGTAGAGTGAATTAAAATGGGGTAGTTCAAGGGGGGGAGTGCATACCATAGGGAGAAAAAACACAGAGGCAGATTTTTCTCCTGAGCCTTTCTCCTCCCATGTAAAGCAACGGACAGGTGCAGCATTATTCTGCAGATGGGCCAGGAATGGCACAACACAATTATATAAGTCTGGCACACATGTGCTTTTGCTTTACCTCACATGCCAGCTCGCCAATCTTTAGCCAGGTTTTAGGGGACATCCCCAACAGTTCTTTTGCAGAGAAAGAGAAAGAGAGCGCGAAATCAGTTCATGACAGAACACCGTTAGCCATTTTCCAAAACAGGCCTTGTGTCTCAGCCAGAGCTGCCTTGCTTACTTTCTCTTTTCAAATAATGCCTATTTATGTCACAAAATCCATCTTTACTCAAAATGCATCTTTACTCAGCTCTGCTTTCTCTTTTCAAAGGGATACTTTTCATTCACCAACAGTCAGATTTCAGGGGAGAAAGGGCTTGTGCATGGTGAAATATGGAATATATTAATTTTAAAAACCAACGTTCTGCACCCATTGTGGTCTGTAAGATATTTAACCATCTGCGGGCAAAGCACGGACTCTTGACCTGGCAAAACAAAGCGGTCCTAAATTCAGTTTTAGCTTTTTCCTCCTGCAAGGCTAGTTTGGCATCTTGAAATATGGTGCAATACAAAGCAAACTCACTGTAGCAAAACAGCTCAACCCCATCTCTTGGGCCTGTGCTGCCATTACCTTTGGCAGTGCTGCATCAGCAGTAGCTAAATGCATCTGTGCAGTAGAGCGATACCTTGAAAATGACTTTTCAGGGCCAAGGGAAGTGTAGAGCTGGATGGGGTTACTCTTGGCCTTTATCACCGTTTGTCTAAAGTTTGTGTCCGCAAGACATAGGGCAGTATCCAGTGCTGCCCATGTGCTAGTTGGACCTATTACTAGTGCAACAGGAAGCTAGCAGTTGCTGAAGCAATTGGAAATGATGGGAACACTCATTTCTGGAATGAGGCAGGTCAGAGGAACTCCCAGTGAGCTCCACTGACCTGTCCCATTTTCACTTCTTTCTAGGGTTGCTTTAAGAAGCACTAGTTTCTGTTGCACTAGCGGTAGGACCCATGGGCACAACAAAATGAGCAGATGTGAAGTAGCAGTATTCGATACTGCAAATAGTAATAAGAAAAGTGAAGAATGGTTACTTGCAGGTTAAGGAAAGCTTGACTACTTCGAAGAACATACTGCTTACATTCTAATAAAATGATACATAATCTAAACTCAAAACACAGGCTCGTTTCTTCCTCACAGAACAAAATAGCTATGAAAAACTGCTCGTATAACCAAGTGTTCATAAACTTTCTTTCTTTTTTATGGCTATATTGAAATGCAGTTCAAAATATGACTCCGTAATCATGCAATGAAAGTGCTCCAAAACGCTCGTGATGGGCAAGGCATAAGAGCCAGAGAGGTTTCTTTTTGCATTACACAAATCAAAGGTTGATAAGAATCAACTGCCGAAATTTGAAAAAGCTGCAATTCAGGTCAAATGTGGCCATTAGTCACTTCTGAATCGTAACCTCAGAATTATGGCAGCCATTCTGAAATCCAACATGCTTTTGACAAATCTACTTACACATCAGGCTTATATGAATGAGCATTAACTATTCTCAGTATCTGCATTCTCATGATAGTTCAACCTTTTTTCCCCTGCCAGATGATCTGCATTTTTGTGAAGCATGCATGTGCGAAAACATCCAGGACCTTTAACTGAAATGAGCAATTAATTCTATTGAATGAATGATAGAGCCAAGCAAAAGCGCTTTCTGGAAAACTAGGGAAATGGAACTGAAAATGGAATCCTTCTGGATACAGAACATATTCATGCCTAATGCTAGTTCTAAGGGAGGAAAATAATCAAATGTCATATTCCAGGAGGGTAACTCTGGTAGGGCAGGATCCAATTCTGTGTTAGTGCTGATGTAAATTAAATTGTGCTCATGTAAGCAATCTCTAGTGCAATGCCAATACCATTTGCTGATGGGATAGGTTTCCCTGAAAACCCATTTGCACCAGCAAACACTACTGGCGTTGCACTAGAGGTTTCTTCCACAAGCGCAGTGTAATTTACATTATTGATAGTGCTGAATTGAGTATTGCCAATAGTCTGTTGCAGCAGAAACAACAAAGAGCGTTGCAGCATCTCAAAGGCCAAGACATTTTTTTATGGCATAAGCTTTTGTGTACCACAGTCCATTTCATCGGATGGAAATCAAATTTTAGAATCAGCATGACCGTATGGCCATGGCTGAACAAAGTGTCTGTTATCATTTGGGTTGGCAAATAAATATGATTTACCTCTAAGTGGTTCATATTTTAAGGAAATGCTATGAACACACAAAATGCAATTCACTGAACAATATTTCATTGCCTATCTGAACACCTGAAGGCCAGAGGTGAAAAGATGGTTTGAGGGAACATGACCATCTACGTCATCTCCTTCTCCATGGGTAGGCAAAATACCCATGGACCAGTGTGGCCCCTTCAATCAGCCAGTGTGGCCACTGCCACACAAAATCTAAAAAAAACACCCATTTTGTTGTTGTTGTTGCAAACAGAATGGTGTCCACAGCTGCTATGAAACACCAAAATAGTCAATATTACCTTGTGTACAATCTACTTTTGACCCTTTTGGCATATGTAGAAGCTCTGGATGCTATTTTGGTTTTATTTGTTAATATTTTTATTTTCCCCCATTTTCAGCACCCATCTGCATGAGGGTGGGTGTGCAGCCTGTGGAATGGTTCAGGGGGTGAAAATGGCCTCCAGGCCTCCCAAAGTTGCTTCCCATTTTAAGGTTCCTAGAAGAATGGCCTATACCATGCAATCAGGATAGACAAAAGGAAGCACTTCTTCATGCAGGGTTGGATCCAGATTTAGGCATGTGCAACTGGGCTGCTGGAAGTGGACATCTTCACCCTCTCCTCCCCTCCGCAGCCCTGTCAGCCCCCCAAAAAAATTCTACAGAGGGTGGGGAATCCTGCTGAATGGGGTTTGCTGTGGTGTTAGTGGGGAACCTCCAAAATCAGACAGAGACATCTTCCACGAGTGCAGCCCTTCTGCCAATGGGAGGCACATTTGGCAGCAACCCACAGGGCTTTATTAATTTATGGAATTTGCTGGCACAACTTCTGGTGATGGCCAGAAGCTTAGATAGTTTTAGAAGGCATAAGGCTGTCAGTGGCTACTAGGTATCAATGAGTTGTCATGACTATCAAGGGCTACTAGTAATCGATGACTGGTCATGACTATCAATTACTGCTAGTAATCAATAGCTATCAATGGCTACTAGTCAACATGATAGTTATTTGCTACCTCCAGGTTCAGAGAAGAACGTCTTTGAGTACTAGGTGCCAGGGAGCAATAATAGAAGACAACTATTGCCTTCTTTTCCTGCTCATCAGCTCATCAGAGGCATCTGGATGTTGACTTTAGGATACAGGATGCTAGATTATATGGACTATTGTATGGACTATTGTTCAGGACTGTTCATGTATTATATGTTTAGACTGTGCAGCCTGCAGGTTGCATATGCTTCCCCACCCTGTGCACCAAATTTAGTCACACACACACACAAAAAACACCACTGGGGGAATTGTGGGAGGTAGAACCATCTGTAGCGGTTAAAGAGCACCACTCGGTAGTCGCTACAAATGCCTTTTTTCCCCAGCATCCCGCAGGTGGAGGCAGCCCATGGAGGAGGGGGGGAGGGGGGGAAACTGGACCCCAAACCACCTGAATTCCTGAAGTTGCCCACCATTTGCTTAGATAAATTGAATGGGGAATAGAATCTGTATGTGATTTTGGATGCTAAGACTCCTGGAATTTGGTTGAAGCAGGGTGCAGCTTAGTGGATGCTGGTGACTCTGACATCATGGGATGGTGAATCCTCTCTGGGTTTCAGTCAGAACTCTCAAGGAGCAACTTTAGGCTTTTGACTGGTTCTGACTGAAACTCAGAGTAGATTCCCTGCCCCATGACATTGGAGACACCAGCCTCCACTGCTGCAGCCCAATGATGGTGGGGGAAGGGGATATTGCATGTATGAGAACTCTGGTTTTATCCACAGGATCCCTCTTTTTATTTAAATTTATTTATACTTAAAGCATTTGTATCCCGCCCTATATCACTAGGATCTATATCCCTTTTGGTGAAGTTATACTGTTTTATACTGTATGCTTTTATCTGTACACCACCCTGAGATCTTATTGATATAGGGCGGGATATAAATGTTTTAAATAAATAAATAAATAAATAAGTTACTGCCTCAGACCCAAACTATGATAGGCCAATAATCAGCATATATTACCACTCACAGCTGACCATACTGGGCTAGATAGACTATTGGTTTAACCTAATACACAGCAACCTTATGGCTCTGTGAGGGACCATAGCTCAGTGGTAGCATCCCTGCTTTGCAGGCAAAAGGTCCCGGGTTCAATCCCAGGCATTTCCAGGTAAAAGGGTCAGGTAGCAAGAGGTGGAGGAGACTTCTATCTGAGACCCTGAATAATTGATGCTGGCCAGCGCAGGCAATACTGGGTTAGACAGATAAATAGTCTGGCCTTGATATAAGGAAGGTTTCTGTGTCTCTTCTTTATTGGATAGGGGCCCTTTCCTATACCTAAGGACTATCCCAGGAAAATGGAGGGATCATTCCTGCCTGCTCCTGGGATCCCCTGTGTGTCATTTGGATGCACAGGGATGATCCCAGGATGATCCCAGGATAACTGGCTGGTGTAGACATGGCCATGGACACCTCAACAAAGGGTAATATTAGCAGCAGGCTGTGAACCCATCTTAGCTATGAAAATATCCAGTAGCTAAACTATTGGAGGGGCACCGTTTTTCACGCAGCACCTGTGTGGTCAGTGCTGACAGAGCTGCCATTTCAGCAGATGCTTAAAAATATTTTTGGATATACATAAAATACTGCGAGATATATAGAGCTCTTTAAGAATGGCAGACAGATAAATCTTCTTTAATCTGTGCTGAATTCCTCTGCCTGCTCTGCACTTAGAGCTAACTATCATCATTAAAAATGTTTACTCCTTCTCCGGTGCATCATCAAATTGCACCAATTTTCATAACAAAATCTTTGCCCCGGTATAATTTGCTCAGCGCTGCCGATTTGGCAAGAAACTTTCGTAAATTTTACTTACTGCTCTGACCCTTTTGGTACAGTACTATTGAGAGGACAGGGTGAGAGACGGAATAATTGAATATTGGAATGGAGAGAGAGGGAATGCAGGGATCATTTAGTCCAATGTTAAAGGCAGAGACAGAATTTATTATAAGCTATATCTTATAATAAGCACTTATTTCAATCAGGCATGGAATTCTACAGTACTTCCATATTGTGAGGTCGTATGTATTCTTTGGGAACAATAATCAACCTTGCTATTTATTTACTTATTACATTTATATACCACCCCATAGCCAAAGCTCTCTGGGAGGTTTACAAAAGTTAAAAACAGTAAACATTAAAAAAAAAGTATACAAAATTTAAAAACATAAAAACAACAGTATAAAAACAACAGTATCCATTTAAAAAACAACAGTTCTGGGGTCCGTTAAAAAACAAACTTAGCGTTGTTAAATGCTGTTAAATGCCTGGGAGAAGAGAAAAGTCTTGACGTGGCGCCGAAAAGATAACAATGTTGGCGCCAGGTGAGCCTCATCGGGGAGATCATTCCACAGTCGGGGGGCCACCACTGAAAAGGCCCTCTCCCTTGTTGCCATCCTCCGAGCTTCCCTCGGAGTAGGCACTCGGAGGAGGACCTTAGATGTTGAGCGCAGTGTACGGGTAGGTTCATGTCGGGAGAGGCGTTCCATCAGGTATTGCGGTCCCAAGCCATGTAGGGCTTTATAGGTTAAAACCAGCACCTTGAATTGGGCTCAGAAATGTATAGGCAACCAATACAAGCAGGCCAGAATCGGTGTTACATGCTCAAACCTCCCTGCACCAGCTATCAATCTGGCCGCTGCATTTTAGAGAAGCTGCAGCTTCCGAACCATCTTCAAAGGCTGCCCCATGTAGAGGGCATTGCAGTAATCTAATTTGGAGGTTACCAGAGTATGGACAACTGAAGCTAGGTTATCCCTGTCCAGATAGGGGCATAGCTGGGCCACCAACCGGAGTTGGTAGAAAGCACTCTGTGCCACTGAGACCACCTGAGCCTCAAGTGACGGAGATGGTTCTAGGAGAACCCCCAATCTATGAATCTGCTCCTTCAGGGGGAGTGCAACCCCATCCAATCCTGAGCATGCTTACCCAGAAATTAAGAATAGTGCTGTGCTGAATTCTGCCCCCCCCAAAAAACATTTCTTCCATTTTAAACAAAATTTCTTCCAATTTTTTTTTTTAAAAAAAATGCTTCCATTTCCCCCACATTTTCTTCCATTTTTTTCTGATTGTTCTCATTCAATCTGCTTTTCATAAGAAACTCAAATGGAGAAGAAAATTTTGGAGAAATTCTCATGGACTGGGTTCTGGATTCTTGTGTTTACCTGAGGAGTGTCCTGTCTTTCATTGTGCAGTCATCTCTCTGGCGGCCTGTAGCCTTCTTGGCTTCCATTGAAGCCAAGGGAAAGATATCATGAGGTAATTCCTCCCATGGGGCTTTTTTAGATGAGGAAGTGCAGGCAGTCTGGAAGGCTGCAGAGAAATAGAGAGATTAGCACAGGCAGTTTGGAGGGAAACACAGCACCCTTGGCTATCTCACGGCAAATAGGTAAGCTCATAAACACCAAAAGAAATGGGAAAATAACTTTAAAAATACCCTATGAATGAAGCCAAGAAATGAAAGCCTCTTTCATGAAAGCCTCTACCTCTTCTCTGGCGCTAGACACCACACTGTTTTCCCAGCCCCACACCCACTACAGGGCTTTCAGGAAAGTAGTGGTATTACAAACATCTGCATTCACAATCAACCTGCAGAAATTCAACATTTTGGAGGACCCTGGGGAAGGTGCTGAGCCCTGAAGAATGGCCAAGTAGAACTGACCCACATTTTCTCAGTAGACATTTTTCTCAGAAAAGTTCTGAGATTTTACTTTTCCTATCCCTAGAATTTTTTAAAAAATAAATAAATAAAAATCTTCACAATTGTTATGGATAGTGGACCTTCCCTTCCCACTGCCCCCACTGCCCCCTATGCCCCAGAATGACATTAGGCCTGGGGTATTGTAGAGGAAGCAAAATGGGGGACATGTTGCCAATACAGTTGATGGCGTTGTCACTTGCAGTGGCAGCATGAAAACAAAAAATGTTAGGAAAAAAGCTGTGTTCCAACCACAACCCAGGGTGAGCTCTACGTGTGAGAAACTGTTTGAGAATTTCTCCTCCCCCTGGAGAAATGTGGTGAAATTGCCCCTCCATTCCAATTTTCTGTCCACAAAGAGGGTGGAGTATTTCAAGAGACCATTTGAACATAGCTCTAGTTAAAACCCAGTAAGTTCAATCTCGATCCGGACCAGAACCTTAGGGCTAGGCAAGTTAGTGTAGGTTGCTTTGAAAGGGACGGCAGTTGAAGTCGATTAAGTAAAATACAGAACCCCTAGAAACAATGCAGAATTCTGTAGGGGACATATGTTGTTGGCTTCTTAAAATTTGCTTTTATGTTTATTTTAAATATTTACACTATAGCACTTGAACTCTTACAAATATTTTCCAGTTGCTTCGTAATTCTCTGGTTAAGAAAATGTTCTTTACAGCTGGTGAAAAAACAAGCTACATTCAGTTTCAGTTTAGGTCCCCTGTTCGTGACTCAATATGAAACTGAAGCAAGAATTGGCACTCTACATTTTATTGTAGGAGATCGAGCCACTCTGTAAAAAATAAACAATCCTCCAGCAGAGATTTTGTTCTGCTTATCACAAAGGTTTTATTTGATTTGGTTCCTATTTTACAGAGATAACAACCTGCCATTTAACACCCATACTTTCTCCCCACCCCCTCTCCAAGAACATATTCCAGTAAAAAGCTCTGTTTTTACAATTCGAAACGATGGGTCAAATTTATTCCAAAGTTACATTTTGGTAAAGAAATCTGTCAAGGGTAAATTTTCAAAAAAAGCTACATTGGACGGATCTGGAGAATGCAGGGGGAACGCAAAAGACATTTTGCTGTACTAAAATGATGTCTTTCAACAGGTGCTTTATAAAATTTTACTGGAGCTTGAAAACTGGATTTTCTCAAAAGACGTATCCCAAAAAGTTCTTCAGAGTTGCTTAAAAAAAAAAAAAAAGATAAAGCTTAGTTCCAAACTTTTTAGATGAACACTTTCAAGTGACTCAAATTGAACATGTTCTTCTTGCTGATATATTCTGAGGTAGTATTTACGAATTATGGTGTATATGGGCAGTAAGACTATATACACTAGTTGCTGGGGAACATGGGCAGGAGGGTGCTGTTGCATCCATATCCTGCTTGTGGATTCCTCACTGCCCAGTGTGTGAACAGTGTGCTGGACTAGATAAAACCTTGGTCTGACCCAGCATGGCTCTTATGTCTTTATGTTAATGTATGCTCTCTGGAACAACTATGGGCCATCTGCTAATGCTGACAATGCCAAACAAAGGGTGCTCCAGTTCTAAACCAGAGGTGGCAGATGGTGGATTGGGATCTACTGGTAAAGGTGGGCAGAGGTGGGCAGATGGTGGATTAGGATCTACAGTGGAAGGACTGTCCTTCCACTGGCAGGCAAATGCATTTTTATTCAAGCAAAACTTTGGCATGTAAGTTGGTCTGTTAGGTTGGGTGCTGTTTTGATTCTTTTATTGTTGCACTTTAATTGTGTTTTAATGTATTTATTTTATTATTTTAATGATTTTTATTTTAAATTTTGTTTTTCTATTGTCAGCTTCCTCAAGTGTCTTGACAGAAAGGCAGAATATCAATCAATCAATCAATCAAATCAATCAATCAATACAAAAATATAGGCACAACTGTGTTCAATCTGACTCCACAGATGTCATTCAGCCCCCTACATGTCAGGTGTTTGCAGAAATGAATTAGGAATGTTTATTTACACACACACACACACACACACACACACACACACCTCCCTCCAGTTCTTAAAGCTTGCTATCCCAGCTTAACACTTAGACCTTAGCTAGACCTACCTGATAGTCCGTGACGGAGGAGGGAAGATCTCACGTTGCGATTAATGCGAGATCCCTCCTCCATTTACACGTAAGGCACGATGACCTCAGGAAGAGAGGCATCACGCCCACCATTTTTTAATTTTTAAAGAAGGTGGAGCGCACGAATGCTCATGCGCTAAAGGTAAGGGTTTTTTAATTGTAATTACTTTTCCCGCTCCCCCCACCCTACCCCCAATGGGTGAAGCTCCCAGCTCTGTGCGAGGAATTGCACGGAGCTGGGTCGAACCATGGCAATGGGCCACACTTTCCGCAGTCTCAGGCTCAGCTCAAGACCGTGGAAAAAGCGGGCCCAAAGGGGAGGGCTCTATCCTGGGGCAAGGGAAGGATGATCCCTCCCTGATCCCGGGATCCCCTGTGCATCATGTGGACACACAGGGGTGATCCCAGGGTTCTCCCCGTGATAAAGCCCGGTCTAGTTACGACCTCAGTATAGCTAACGAGACAGACTATATCAGGCTATACTTGCAACCCAGAAAGCCAAGGATGGCTGCCTTCATAAAGTATCCTCATCAGCATGGGTGATGCATCCTTCTTTTGCCATACTAGTGTATGGCAAGCCACTGTGGTATAGTGGCTAGAGTGTTGGACTGGGAGTCAGTAGTTCTGGTTTCTAGTCTCCATTTGGCCATGGAAACCCACTGGGTGACTCTGGGCTAGTCACAGACACTCAGCCCAACCTACCCCACAGGGCTGCTATTGTGAGGATAATAAATAAATAAATACTGCTCTAGTAGAGTTCTGAAGGTGGCATCATGAAGGCAGGACCAATTGCATGGGTATTTCCCAGCCCTTCGGCTTCCATCTTTTTGGATAGACCCATGCAAATACCCTTAGGGTTCCAACTTTCAGAATAGCCACCACCAGTTATGTACAGAGGCCCATTGGTGTCTTCATAAACCTGATTTGTGAAATGACTAGTACTTGGGGAGGTTGAAAGGCATCTGGCACTGGCAGGCTACAATCGATGGCTCGTGTGCTGTGTTGGGTTTATTGGATCCTGGAGGGGAACTACATTAGTCAAGTTAGAACGTGTCTTACTGTTTTTAAGTGTGCGTTTGGTAGTATTTTGCCACGATGTTCAGTTTGTGACATTTTATTATTGTCTGTTCTCCGGTTTTTATTTTGAACTTCTCTAAAATAAGTCGTCGTATTTGTTATGAGGTGGCCGATTTCATCATATTAAATGGGTTTCCTATAGTTCTTAATTAGCCAATCGCATTCCGGGGGGGGGCATGCTTATGTAATTTCCACGCCCAAAGTTGGAGCAGTTTTCTTAGTGTGGCCAAAAGGAATGCATTCCCATGGAAAGAGAAAAGTAAACGTTTTAAAAACTACTACGTTTTAAATCGTTCAAAAACAAAATGTTCAATGACCATAAAAACAATGTTTCATATACTAGTGTAGATCCCCTCCTGGTCTATACTCAATGCAGCTGAACTTGTGCAAAAATGACCAGTTTCCTATCCACAGCCATTAAATCTCTGCTGATATCAAAAGGCTTTGGAATGTTTCCATGAGATACTGATACTGGTAAGCCTCTAGTGAAGACAGATCTAGAACAGCAGCCTCACTTCATACTCTAACGGAAATATAGAGGACACTATTGAATGATGGTGTTAGTTCATACATCCTGTCACTTTAGGTATGCCATTGTTGTAGCTGTACACAGAGTAACTACACCTCCCTTTGGGGACAAATCTATTCAGTTGAAGATCTCTGGTTTTTAAAATTCACCGCCTGTATACATACAGTATAATGTTTTACCCTGATAGCTACAATCTAGAGTTCCCCCCATTTTTTGTTCCATTTCTCATGTCAACCAGTGCCATATTCAGATAATTTTGCATTGCAGACAAAGGGTTGGATCCAAACTGAGTCATGGCTAGAGTAGACTCTTTAAAATCAAAGGGACTTACTTAAATCAGTCATCACTAACTTAAGTCTATGCGGCAGGGTCTTGCTATTTACTGTTTTACTCTGTACAGCACCATGTACATTGATGGTGCTATATAAATGAATAATAATAATAATAATAATAATAATAATAATAATAATAAGTCCTATTGATTTCAGTAATTTTGAACTGGAGGTGCTCATCATGACAGGTGCTCATCTCCATAGCCATGCCCCCAAAGAAAAGCCAAAAATGCAGGCTGTGGTGTTGATCCATATCAACAAACCAGTTCTAGTCACCACCAGGAACAGGTCTTTAATAGGGATAATGCCAAGTTTTCCACCTAGGAAAAGGAAACCAAATGCAGTTACAAGATGGGGGACACTTGGCTCAGCAATACTAAAAGCAAGAAGGGTCTTGGAATTGCTGTAGATCACAAGTTGAATATGAGCCAACAGTGTGATGTGGCTGCAAAAAAAATCCAAATGCTATTTTGGGATGCATTAATAGAAGTATAGCTTCCAAATCAATTGAGGTATTGGTTCCCCTCTATTCAGCACTGGTTAGATCTCATCTTGAGTACTGTGTTCAGTTCTGGGCACCACACTTCAAGAAGGATGCAGACAAGGTGGAAGCAGTTCAGTGGAGGGCAACGAGGATGTTCAGGGGTCTGGAAACAAAGCCCTATAAGGAGAAACTGAAAGAACTGGGCATGTTTAGTCTTGAGAAGATTGAGGGGAGGCATGACAACACTCTTCAAATACTTGAAAAATTGTCACACAGAGGAGGGCCAGGATGTCTTCTCAATCATCCCAGAGTGCAGGACACAGAATAATGGGCTCAAGTTACAGGAAGCCAGATTCTGGCTGGACATCAGAAAAAAACTTCCTGACAGAACAGTACGACAATGGAACAAGTTAACTAAGGAGGTTGTGGGCTCTCCCACACTAGAGGCATTCAAGATGCAGCTGGACAGCCATTTGTCATGTAAGCTTTAAGGTGGATTCCTGCATTGAGCAGGGGGTTGGACTTCATGGCCTTATAAGGCCCCTTCCAACACTACTATTCTATGTTTCTATGATTCTGTAAAGCTATTGCATCTTAATTGCCCTTCAAGATCTCCCCCACTCCCCAAAAATGCTTTGCACTACAACAAGAATACTCCCAACTATATACTGTTGCTGGGGGGGCGGGGGAATCGTTTCCCCCAGCTACTGTGAGAATTGCAGCTAAAACTCACAAAGAATTCTGAGAGTGGGGGTGGCAGATGACCTCAGGCCTTAGCTAGACCTAAGGTTTATCATGGGATCATCCCGGGGTCATCCCTGCCTGCTCCTGGGATCCCCTGTGTGTCATTTAGATGCACAGGGATGACCCCGGGACGATCCCAGGATAAACAGGTCTAGCTAAGGCCTCAGTGTCCCTGCTAATCAAAAAGTCCTTGTGTCCCTGCGAACCCTGGCTTCACTACACCATTGGATCCAATCCATTGAAGTTTGTATTCCAAGTAGCTAGTAAAGGGCCTTAACTATAAATGGCAAACCTGCATTTCAATTAACACATTCAAATTATGCTACATTGTTACTCAATATGGAAGAAATGATGAGGAATTATGATTTTTTAAATGAGTCTGCATTCAGTTGATAGTGCCTGCAGAACAAGACATTTTTCTTAAAACTGATCTGAGGAGATATATATATATATATATATATATATATATATATATATATATATATATATGCTGTTTATGGGTCACAACTAACTTTATAGTCATGTATAAACTGTACTTCTGTGTGCTGTAAGAGGTATTCCCTGTCTCACAATAAAAAAATATTATGGAACATTGTATTTCCATATAGTAATGGCACTCTTATTTTACTAGTAGGAAAGGTATTGTACTAATTTAATTGACTATCATAAAAGTCTCACAAGCAAGATCAATATTTTATTTTCTCAACAGGTTTTTGTCAATGAAGATTTAATTTTCCATGCATTGAGTGTTTTTGTGTGTGCCGAAATTATAATCAGGACTACAACATATTTTCAACATGACTTCCATGTCTGATATTCTTCTGGTTAAGGCAATGTAAGTCTAGAAATCTATTGCTCCATGGCCAGGTCTACACCAAGCAGGATATAACACTTTGAAAACATTTTGAAAACTGTATTTGGAGTGTGTCCTGAGCCCTAAAAGTTGTCACTACTATTGTAAACCATTTTAAAGCAGTAGTGTAGATCCTGCCCATCTTAACTCTTTTCATTTACTATATACAGAGTTGCATTACCCTGATCAGAGAGACATTAGGGCACACCTGCATATCCATCTCTTACATGTGTGAACGGCCCAGACATACCAAACAACATAGACAGAATGTTCCTACTATCTGATATCAACATAAGCCATTGTTCAGCTTTTGCAATTTGGTGAAATCAGGGCTGTTTCAGAAACCCCTTGGTAGCCAGAAATATGAATATTAATAAGCCTTATTGGTATTGTTTTTATTTGATTTTAATTCTTTAATCTGATTTCTCTGATATTGGATTAATTCCAGAGTTAGTCATACTTAGACTAGACCCATTGACTAGCTGAAGTCCCATTGATTGCAATGACTCTGCTTCAAGTATAATCAAGTCTGGATCCAACCCTCTGTATATGTGTTTTAATTTCATTTTTGTTATCCACCTTTAATTTCTTTTTTTAATGAATGGCAGAATATGTATTTCTAAATCCTGCTTTGTGAATGAACTATGGTTTGCACAAACCACATTTTCTCATATTTGGATGAAATGAAAGGCTGCAGTTGTAGCAATTGCTAATCTCATGAATCAAGAGGGAATAAAGAGAAGTGGAAGAATGTGAACCTGAGACTCAACGCACGCTCATTCCCAATTGTCCGAACTATGATGTGGTGGAGGATCATCTGAATGGGCTGATAGAGTTAAAGCCATTTAACATTTAGAAGAACATATACTTATCTCAACTGTATTGACCCCAAATTCTCAATTCTCTCAATTTCTTTCAGGGTATGTGGTGTAACCCTATTAAACAACATTCCCACTTACCAAAAGTCTTACTATTTTGGTGGTCTGGATTTCATCCAGGCTATTTGCATAAATGTGGGTGTACAGAACTCGCATAAAATTAAACTGAAAATAAATTAGCACTAACTTGAGTTTGTACTGACTTCTCTCCTTGTACAATATTAGCGCACAGAGGGTGAACACAAACAGGACATACAAGAGTGAATAAGGACAATTTAGGTAAAAATGCAGGCATTTACTCATCAGACCTCTTTGCAGCTGTTGGGCAGACTAAACTAAACTGTACATCTAATTTGGAACATCAAATCAGCCCCTCCTTTGGATATCCAAAGAAACCCTATTCGAAGACATCTTTTTTCAGTACCCAAATTCCGGCATAGAGAGCAACCTAATAAAGCACCATTGAAAAAAAATTATTTTCTTGATTGCAAGGATCTGCACTCACTCTAGCAAGTGTCGGAATTGCAGCAAATCCTTTACGGTTCATCCCCTGCTGCTGAATCAGGTCCTTAGAATGGAAACAGTGTGATACTTAAATATCCAAAATACTTCCCCAAAGCCATGCAGTACATAAGCTGCACTAACAGCATCCTTGGTGGCTAAAAGAGTGCCTAGTTGCACCAGCTACACTGAATTAATCATTCCCACTAGACCACCCACTTTAAGGACATCAGAATCTAAGAAGAGCCATGCTGAATCAGACGAAGGGTCCATCTAGTCCAGCATTCTGTTCACACAGCAGCCCACAGGAAATCCACAAGGAGGACATGAATGCACCAGCACCATCCTGACCAAGCTCCCAAGCAACGTGTCCATAGGTATACTGCCTCTGATGCTGGATATAGCATATAGCTATCATGACAAGTGACCATTGATAGCCTTCTCCTCCATGAATTTGTCCAATCCCATTTTAAAACCATCCAAAGTGGTGGCCATCACTACATCTTGTGGAAGTGAATTCCATAGTTGAACTATGTGCTGCACAAAGAAGTACTTCCTTTTTTCTGACTTAAGTCTCCCACCAATCAGGTTCATGGGACAACCCTGGGTTCTAGTGTTATGAGATGTTCTAGTATCTAGTTCTTGTAATCCCCTTCCTGAGTCCTACTCTGGACTTCTTCCCATTACTTCATTGGATGTAATTCTGATGTGTGAATGGGCCTACTTTGTTGCTTGGACCTCATGAGCTGGTGTAGCCGGAGAAGAAATCTACATCTAAATGCTGATGCTCTTGAGCTTTGGCAAGTAGGAAGTCTTTTCTTGGCTTCTGGAGACAGGTAAGGTCAAACACATTACTGAAGTAAATCACCCTCATTCTCTTAACCCAGAGATGGCAACCTATAGCCCTCAGCCTAATTGCAAAAGCCTGCTACATATGATCACTTTAGATGTGTGGTAAGAGTAATCTGTCCCTTCCCTGACAGCCTTCTAGGGAGATGGAGAAAAGAGGAATGGGAGAAAGAGAGAGAAAGGGAAAACCAGACAAAGGCCCTTTCTACACCTAAGGGCCTTCGGGAGGGAGGGAGGGAGACGATCCTGGACTTACCTGCTTCCAGGATCATCTCTGGGTGTCTAAACGGAAGTGCGACATCCCAGAAGGGAAGAGGGACATTGCGCCCATCATGCCCATTTTTTTAAAAAAACAGAAAAGCAGGACCTGGGAGCACACTTGCTCTCCACGGAAAAGGTAAGTAAAAAAAAACGACCCCACTCCCCCCCCCAGCCTTGATGTCCCTGGACTCCCCCCCCCCCCAGCCCTGCTCCTTCCCTCTGCTGACCCTTGCTACTTGCGGGAAGGAGGGAAGAAGCCGGGACGGATGCCCACACCACCCAGAGTTCTCAGGATTGTCCCAAGACTGCAGGTAAAACTGGGATAACCAAGGTCTCAGTTATCCAGGGGAAATGGAGGGATCGTCCCTGCCTGCTCCTGGGATCCCCTGTGCATCATTTGGATGCACAGTGACAACCCCGGGGGAAAAGGCAGGTGCAGTGGTGAGCCACCCATCACCAACATTCACAAGGAGGGACATTAAGCAGACTTCCAGTGGAATTGGTGGCATGCCCTGCTTTCCCTCTTCTCTCACGGTGGTGGGAGAATCCGAGAACCCCCCACTTTCAAACAATCCTGCAGCCTCTCAAAAGTGAAACTAAACGTGGCTTCAAAAAGAGGCTTGAAAGAAAAAAACTGGGACAAAAATGGGAAGCCTAACCCCGCCTTAACCAGACTCACAGGAAACGTTTCACCATCTGAGAGGAGGTGAAACCATCTTGTCAACATCAGGGCCTACCTCATCATACCTACTGGGGAATCCAACAGTAAATAGGTGGCACCTGTGAAGCAGAAAATGGTTGTGTTTGTTTGGTTCCGCCACTGCCATTGTTTGTTTTTTATCTTGCCACTCTGCGGCGAGTTAAAAGGCCAGACGGTAGCACTGTCTGCTCTGGTTACTCAAAGAACTTTCAAAACTGGTAGAGTAACTTTGTCAGCTGGGAGTTTTATTCATAGTTTGCTAGAAGCCACATTAAATAGCAACATCAGTCCGCATTTCAGCACCACAGCAGTGCTCTTATTCGAAGCCTGTGCAGATGGGTGATTCCCTCTGTGCTCGCTTTAATGGCCATGCTTCCAAAGACACTAATATTGTAAGACATCTCTCTCCAGAGTGTTGTTGATGTTGTAGTAAAGTGAAATTTATGTCTTGCTCCCCCTCCTTTCTGGCCAATTCAGGTACCCTAGCAATGGGGTGCTACAGTAGGCAGGCCACTTTGGAAAGCCGTCACACAAAGGCCCTCTCACAGAGAACCTGAGTGCCACAATTTGCATAGCCAAATGCATAAATAGCAACATCCCCCACCCCGCTGACACTTAGAATTATTGACATCACTTATTGCCTTTGAATTTGGGGTTCTCCGGCTTTGTTATCAGTGGGGCTTGACAGCTTATTGTGAAGAGCTTCGGCTATTGGACAGTATAGAAATGCAATAAATAAATAAATAAATAAATATAATTTCTTTCTACTGCCAATTTACATAGAAGGGACTGTGCAATGTACAGGAGACCATATTCAGACTGTGAGAGCAAATATAACGCCCCGTGTATTGGCTCAGGCTAGGAACAGGGTGATCAGACATGCAAGGATTCTCACAGGCACAGGTGAGCATTTCATTTCAGTTCGCTTTTTGATAAGAATTTACCAAGATTCTCAAAGTTCTCCATATTAGGGACAAAAAGAACATGAGGTGTGTGTGTGTGTGTTTTTAAAAAATGAGCTTGAGAGAAACTGAAACTGACCGGTTCATCCATCCAGGGCCAGCACTTTGAGTGCTTCACTCTTAAACACCTGGGTTTGAATCCCTGTGTATTCAACTATGTTAGTGCTGAAATACAGTGGCCAGTGCCACCTCCTTTTTTTTCTGACGGGCTCCTCATCTTTAACAGCTTCACGGCAGGCAGGCACATCATGTTCCCCTCCATGCTGGGAATAGCTGTACCAACTGAAATTTGGCAGGTGAAGATAGATGGGAATATAATTTCAGTTCATTTGTAAAGAGAATTTGCCCACATTTGCAAAGTTCTTCATATTGGGGAGAGAGGCATAAAAATTCAGTTTTGCTCAATGCAGTTTTGGTGCTAGCTTTTTTGGGAGGGCAACGTGGCTGCAGTTCCTGTGTCAGGTGCAAGCACATATTGTGAGGTAGTTCACTAGATTTTATTCCGAGCTGCCCTTCAGAGATGAGAAACTAAGATTGGACAAAGGTAGAAGGCTCCCTTGGATTTCGAAGAGTACCTCTTTTTGCAAAGATGTGAATTTTGTGAACCGCCCAGAGAGCTTCGGCTATTGGGCGGTATAGAAATGCAATAAATAAATAAATAAATTTCTTTTGCGGTCCTGATTTCTTCTTGTTCCCTGTTATTATAAGGGGTGTTCTAATTGACCCCTTCACAAATGTATCCAGTGGTAAAGTGGGAAGCAGGACCCACCAACCTCATTTGTGATGTCCATCTGCCTTCTGGCTTCACCCCAACATCTATGCACATAGCATGTGTGACATCTGAAAAGGAAGCCTACTGTACAACTGTACATGTGCTGGCTTTGTTCACCCAATTAGCAACCTTGCATCACGGGGATTTTCTATACATGTACAACTGCATGCATGCATGCCTCCCTTTTCAGATGTTACCTCGAATACACAGATGTCAGGGGGTGGAGTTGTGATTGGGGGTGAGGCCTGTGGGCCTGGGCCAGTGACCCCTTTTGTGCATGGGATGTAGGGTCAGAGGAAGGGGGCGTAGCCACTTGGGGAACCCCAGATGGCCCAAGGTTCTTCACCATTCCAATGCCACATGCCTTGGGTTTGTTTGAATACACCCATAGTAGAGTGTGATGTACTACTGGTGTATTCAAACAAACCCAAGGCATGGGCATTGCCGTGGTAAATCCAACTGGAATGCAACTTCAATTATGATGCAAAGGCAACAGTATAGGAATCTTTATGGGGCACTAACTTAAATATCTCCAGAGCAGAGCATGTGCAAGACATTTTGCTACCTGAGGCAGAGCATCAAATGGTGCCAAACCAGTAAAGGTCTGACATCGTTCTGAAGGCTGGTCAAGTTCATTTTGCCCCTGAAGCAAAAAAAAATAAAATTAAAAAATCCCACAAGTACATCCCCTCCTCTCTCGTGATACAATAATGTAGATTAATAATAAATTGAAATATTGAATGATTTGAAGCTCAAAATCACTCAGTCTGTCTAATAATAGGGACGGCCTTGCTCCAGGAGGTAGATGAAGAGGAGTGTTACTTCCTGAGAACTTGTTTACATCATGGTATTGTCTGGCTGGAATACCAAAACTCAGGAGAAATGAGAAGGCCCACAGTTTCACACTGGCTTGTCCCTTAACATGCATTTTTAGTAGCTTCAGAATTTAGGTTGAACTGCTCTGTGGTGCAACATAAAGGGCCTTTTCCGTTAGGGCTCAGCAACAGGCCTCAACCCAGCACGTCACTTAAGCATATGGTTAGCTTTATGGAAGCAAATAATCTATTGAACTCAATATGGGGCTACTTATGTGTTTAAACTTAGGATTAAATGTCTGCAGAATCAACATCACCATGAGGGGTAAATGAGGTAAAATGTTGCCAGTACATTTTGTTGTTAAAGCTATAAAGAAAAACAACCCCAACAACAAAGAGCCTTTAAAATTATTGTTCTTTCTATATTACGCCAGTCTGATTTCTGGGGAAAGTTGAGTTCTTCAATAGAGAGCTGATTCGTAGGGCTTCATCCCTTTGTTTCTATAGCTATAGCGGCTTTTTTCCATGCGGGTTTCAGGTATCAGGGCAGCGATGTGAATCTACGCAGTTCCAAATCACTATTGCACATGTTAGAGAAAGACAGAAAGAAGGAGTGACTCAACACACAAACGCTTCCTCAAGAACTCGTTGCTTCAAAGCTGTTTCATGCTCCCTATTTGAAGCGCATCTCACATTATAAACCCCATTGCCGGAGCAGAATGCGTATTATGATTTCAGGAAAAAGTAGACCGAAAGCATCATTTGTTGACATAATTACAGTTTTGACCGTACATCTTTAGATTTAAATTCACATGGTCAGAGGCCCTGAGGCCCTTGTAATTCAAGCACTGCACTCACTGCCTGCCCAAGCCTTCCATCCACTACAAAAAGAAATACTTCCTCTGTGTAGAAAGTGGAGCAGAATATTCTTGGATATGTTTACCAGGCTTCATTCCATACATAACCCATGTCTGAATGACACGCGCATTAAAGTATATTTATCCTGCGCCACAGCCCCAAACAAGGCCGGTGCCAGACTATTTTGCACCCTAGGCAAGGCAACCTACTTGCACCCCCCCAAAAAAGGCCAAC